>NW_026057576.1:43955881-44183331 GCF_023721935.1 Panthera uncia
TATATATATATATATATATATATATATATATATATATATATATATATAAAACCAGATGTACAATTTTGGTCCAGATATACAATTTTGGTCCAGATAAAAATGAGTAATGCTCAGGAGAAGAGGGTGAATTTAAAGCCAAACTTTAAAATACCATATACAATTAATTTTGTAAACAGACTTTATAAGTGTATTAATACCAAGGGGCAGAAACAATTCAAAATAATCTTTGAAAGTACCAAATTATCGTCTATGTCATTATTTCAGAAGTCGTCCCTCTAAGAAACTGATGGAAAATTCTCCAATCGGTAGGTAATTCCCTACTGATAGATTTCTGAACTATAACCACTTCCAGTAATTTGTTGCCAAAGAGAAACACATGGGATTCTACTTTTTGAAGGAAAGGTCTAGAGAAGGTAGAAATACTTTTTTTTTTTTAACATATGAATTTCAGAAACTTGATTTTGGGGGGAAAAGAAGACAGTGATATGCAGTAGCTGCATATAGTATTAACTGAAACCAAAAGTGCAAATCTGTATTTTGAAATTACTTAAGTACCAAGGAAAACCTCACTATCGTTCTAGCAGGATAGGTTATTTTCCACAAACAGACTGATAGAAGAGGAAATCGATTTTGACATCACATTAAAATAGCTTGTGGAAGCATAGTTTTGCAGCATGTTCTTAACAAAAAAAGACATTTCAAGAAAACAAACTAGAGGCTATATATTTGCGTATGTTTTACTGCATTTCTCTTAATACAAGAAGGGTGTGATTTCTGTAACTTTAGAATAAGTCGCTGTAACCATTGCCATATACCCCTGGTTCTGTTTTTTCAATTATTAGATACAGACTTGAACAGAGCACATTGTTTCATAGATGCAGTGTTCCAATGAGAGTTCTGATTTTAATAAAAAAAAAAAAAATCAGTTTCAGAAGAAGGTCCGTGAATTTAATGAATATAGTAAATTAGATCTCCTAGAAAGTCTACCTTTCCTGGGCAGTCGCCCAGGGGCCAGCCCCACATCTATATTATCGGACTTTGCATTCATGCACATAGTTGAATGAATACACTTGAGTAGACATGTGGCCCAGAATAAAATAATTAGATGTATTCAAAATACCACGTTGCAAGGAAAAACACTGAAGTTGATTCTCTTAAGAAGTGCGTAGACTTAAATCAGTTGTTTTTTTTTTAATTTTTCGACTGGGATCACAATAATATAGGACAGAATTAGTAAACACAAATATATATATTAAAAATATTAAGAAAAAAAGTCTTACAAAATAATTAGCCTAAGTATTATAAAATATAATACAAAATAGGAAAATCTAAGTACTGATGATGGCCTACTAAGTGGAACGAAGGAGTCACTAATGGGACAGGACCCACAACATTACTCTGAAGAATGACACATGCATTCCTGTTGCTGAAACTCTGCTCAGCCCTGGCTGCTTCACCTCCCAAATCTGTTGCTCAAAGCTTCCTGCAACCGTAAAATATTCCCATATATTTCTAACAAGTTTTGCTTTAAAACAACAAAACAAACAACAAATTAATGATTTATTTTTGAGAGCGAGAGAAGCAGAGCAGGAGCAGAGAAGGGGCAGAGAGAGAGAGGCAAACACAGAATCTGAAGCAGGCTCCAGGCTCACAGGGCTTGAACCCATGAATCTTGAGACCATGACCTGAGTAGAAGTTGGAAGCTTAACTAAGCCACCCAGATGCCCCCAACAAGTTTCACTTTTAATTTAGGACAATCAGAGCCTGCTTTTCCTGCCCACAAATCAGATCTTAACCAACTTAATCCTTCTCAGGACTCGCTAATTTTCCTCATTTCTTTTGATTCTGCCAAATACATTTGTAAGCCTGGAAATTCAGATAAAGTAAACAAACAAAAAGGTTAACGGTAAGTCCTCATTCTGTGGGCTGACATGTGCTATACCATATTAACAGTTATGGGAAGCACAGTAACTCTTCTATCACTGGCTTTCTACTGGGTTGTACAGTTTCAGACTAAAGAAGGCACTATTAGAAAGTTTTTTACTTGATTAACAATTATGGTTTATAAGAACTTAAACTGCTTCTATGCTTTGAGATAGGAAATTTTAAGAGTTAAAAATAGATCCCGGGAAACCACAATCTCTTTGGACCCATGTATACCTGTTTAAGTATATATATATATATATATATATATATATATATATATATATATATGTGTGTGTTTAAGTATATAAAACATGAATATTTTACATATTAATGCATGTATTTATTCTACAAATATGTAATGCATTTTTATTAGAACCTTGAAAGACAACTCTGTAGCATCTGATAAATTATATAGGTACATATTAAAGATTACTTCTGTTTTTAAGAACCATATATAGACCTATATCAAGGATATACATGGAAAAAGAACATACTGTGGAATCTAAAATCCTAGGGCTTGAGGAAAGAGATTATAGATGACAGAACTTGTTCTTTTTACTTCCACACAGTTACAATTTCTTTAAAATTGGAAAGAAAAAAAAAAAACATTGCTGAAACAACTTTAAGTTTTCTAATTGATTATTCTTTTTAAAGTTCAGCCTGTTCTCTTAAAATTCGGTCTTAAATTTAAGATGGTGTAAGGGTTATGGCCAAGTTCTGAGATAATTTCACCAATGTGTTTGTTCGTTACAACCATCATATGTCAACAACTGCTGACCCTTTACTTAACGTTGACTCTTATTTTGGGAAGCCTAAGTAGTGACAACAAACCAAATACAACTGACTCAGCGACTCAACTGATGATCAGTCTTGTTTTTGTAACAGAACAAGCTTATGTCCCAATGCACGACGATTCCAGAGTCCTGGGTCTCCCTTTTTTGCCTCTACTATTCCTACTGTCATTTGCATCCATTCAGATGGAGGAGAGAAAAGGCATGAGGTTGCACTGCCAATTCTTAAATATCCTAACCTAGAAATGGTACATACCATTCACTTTCACATTCTTTTCTAGAGATGCCCAGACCATACTGCAAAGGCAAAGGAACATATTGTCCAGAAGTATGCCCTTTAAAGAGACTATACCTCTGGACAAGCGATTTTCAATCTCAGCCATATTAGATACACATTAAAAATGTTTTTCTTCAAATTTTTGAAGTTTGCTTTGAAAATAAAGATATTACAATAATCCTAAATTCATTACTGCAGGACAATTTGAAGATGTGGCCGAATGTAATAAGGCTTAATGACAGAAGAATTAAACACATATCTATGACCGCTTTATATTCTGCTTCATACTTCACCCTTTCAGGGTGTGAAGAGTATTTTCTGCTCTTACTTGTTCAAAGGGTAATTATATCATTAATGTTCAATCTAATATGTATCTCTTATTAGCTAAGATGAAACAGTTAAGTTATTTTTGGTCATTGAGAAGACTAGGATGTATTGATTTCCTACAGTTGAAATGGCAAAACATTACCACAATATAGGGGAGAAAAATCAATCATGTATTTATAACATGAAAAGTTGTATACTACATATGTATAGAGATATCAAAAAATGAGCACAATCTTGCATTTTTAAATCTGAAACATCTTCCTTTTCCTGATGTACTTCATACACCAAAATAGCGTTAAGTTTGTGAATGGAACGGCCCTCATTTATGTAATTTTACAAATATTTCCTTCGTGAGCACTTTAAAATTTACTTGATGGATTAAAAAGGTAGCTGCAACAGATATTTCAAAAAGTGTTTAATTAGAAAAACCACAACAGATATTATAGGCATTTAAGACTTGAGGCTTCATGCTGTATTCTATTTGGTGCAGAGTATAGGTTTCCTGATTTATTGACAGCTGCTGTGGATGGTTCTTTATTTTCAACTCATCCCAACCCTGGTCAAGCAATACAACCCTCCTGCTTTTTTCAATATTTTCCTAATATCTCAGCTCATTTAATTCTATTGATCCACTGAAGAGTATAATGGCACTGAAACTAGAATTAATAGCACCTCCCTTTCCTAGTGCTAAGAGCTTTCCCATTGAGTCTGTGGACCATCACACGAAATCATAAAAGTAGACAAAAAAAGTAGAGTGACCTTTATCAGCTACTATTGTACTGAAAAATTCAGCAAACCTCAGAACATCATTTTCAATTTTATGGCACTGTTTTCTTAAATAATAAGAGAAGGGGGAAAAAAAGGAACAACTGACCCCTGTTCAGCATTTACTTAAGCAGAATTGGCATTAATAGAGTATTCTGTCAAAAATTCAAGCTCAAGAAAATGTATGGCTTTGTCCACAGCAGCAGCTATCTTAGCAGATTGCACTGTCACTGCTTCACACAAAGCGCATTGCAACACCATTAGTGGACATAAATAATGCACAAGCTCTTATGCAGTACTCAGCTAAGTGCATGGAAACCTTGGGCTCCTGTTGTCAGAAATTCAATGGATTAGTACCTAGATTTATTTTAAGTCTGTAAAGCACTTTGTTCTTGACAGCGTTCAAAGTAGAAAGAGTGCTATCCTGAATGTGCATCTTAATACTGTCATTCTTGTCTTGTAAGAGTAGATGATATATGGGCTGCAATATTTCGTTTTAATATTTAAAGTTTTCACTGTGCAGATGCAAAGAAATATATTAATACTTATCTGCTGTTACTTTATTGATCTGGAAGAGAACAAAGATAACCTGTAAAGTTTCGCAGTGAGCCGAGTAAATTGCAGGCATTACAATCACATTTAGTAAAACACGGACACAAATTATAAACATCCTAGGTCATCTTTAGAAAATAAGCACATCTGTATATTTAATTCCTTCTTTCTAAACACTGTATATTTAAAATTACGTTCAAGAAAATTTTAGTGCATTTTCATCTCATTAGTCCTATTTACAATGATATGGTTCCTTCAACTCTGTAACACTATTGCTTCTTTTTTGAAGGCTAAGTGATTTCACTGAATGAGAACTACATTAAATTTTACTCCAAATTGTTTCCCCATAACTTCAGAGATTGAGGGCAGTTTCTGCCTTTAGATACATTTAGGCTTTAAGTCTGATAATCTCCCATGCATCGAAAGGATAAAAGACACTCTAGTATAGAGGAAGAACACTTTTCTATTGATATTGGGGATGTAACAAAAGAACAGAGATCTCCCACATGAAGGTCAATCTTTCTGAATTCTATGAAGACATAAAAGCTTATTTTAAAATACTAACAGTTACCTTTCCACACAGCCTACATGGTCCATGAATTTTAATACAATTTGTTGAAATGTCACTCAATGAATTAACTACTCATTATCAAGCCCTAAGATTTTAAAGTTAAATATGTAGCTAATGACTATTTATAATTATATACATTAAACACATTTATTAAGCTACATGCATGATGTCATGTCAGACAATTCATATTTGACCTTAATATAACTCTTTCGTTAACATTTGAATTTTTTTAAACACCAGTTTCCCAGGATTATGAACACTTATTCTACTTATAAAGTTTATTGTTGAATAAAATGGAGAGGGGTTTATGTTCCATTATTTCAGAAGATAATCCAATTGTACTATTGAGAGCACTGTGATTTGTTGCTCATAAAGACAATATGGAAAACAAAAGGCCAAGACTATGTTTCAAGATGAATTGAATAGATCCTTAAATGGAAATATCCTGTTTTTCAGAAAAAGGGACTTAAAGAATTTTATATTGAGGAGCTAAAAACATTCAACCTAGTGAATTATTTTACTCCAATGCAGCTTACATAAACTAAGTTCAAAGACCACCAAATAATTTGCATATTCTCATCAATAGGTGGCGCTTTTCCCCTTTCTCATGGTGCTGATCACAGAATTCTGGTAGAGTTTAACTTTTTATCAAGTGTTATGAATTATCAATATTACCTACAAAATACTAAATACTCCAAATAGTTTAACATTAGTTTTTAAAAATTTTTTACAAGCTTATAAGGATTTACATTATTTCAGGCTTTTAAAAATGGCCTTCTAAGGCATCAAACTTTGCTACCAACAATTATACCTAAAGAGAGAGAAATCTCATTTTTTTTTACTCATAAGACATTCATAGATTGTCCCTCAGTTTCTTACTGTTTAAATTATTCCCTACATGTCTGAATAGAAAACTTCTGCAAAGTAGCATTATGGTATACCTGAAAAATAGGGCCTCTAAAAATATCGCTATCATGATAAATGTAGGTTATGATTTAGGATATTTGTTAAAAAGAAACCTTATAAAATGAACCATGAATATGTAGCAAATATTAATTGTAAGCAGAAACTTTCAGGGAAAGATACACTTTAAGAAACATTCATAGATGGTGGAAAAAAATCAAATTCTTAAATAAACTGGGTCTTAAACTAAACCTGAGGATCACAGGCCATCTAAAATGGTCAGTGGTAGAGGATAAATTTTTACAATTTGAAACAGATTTGTAAAAATATTTTTCAGAAAATCTATAAATGCACACTAAAAATACAGGTCTATGAACTGTTTTCCTTTCAATAAAAGGGTATTTGAAGATGATTGCCAAGTGACAGGTGGGTTTAAAATGGCTTATGAGGAACATGATCACTTCTTGATTAAAGTAACATTCATGCTTTAATTTTTTTAATATCTATTTGAGAGAGAGAGAGAGAGAGAGAGAGAGAGAGAGAGAGAGAGAAAGAGAAAGAGAGAGAAAGAAAGGTAAGAGTTGGAGCAGGGGAGGGACAAACAAAGGGAGACAGAATCTGAAGCAGGCTTCAGACTCCAAGAGCTGTCAGCACAGAGCCTGATGTGGGGCTCAAACCCAGGAACTGCAAGATCTTGACCTGAGCTGAGGTCTGAGGCTTGACTGAGCCACCCAGGCGCCCCAACATTCACGTTTAAAAAATAATTATACCTTGATTAATAACCAGTATTTGAGTAACAAAGGCATTATTTTTTTAATTATTTTTTTTACATTTATTAATTTTTGAGAGAGACAGAGCACAAGTGGGGGAGGGGCAGAGAGAGAGAGGGAGACACAGAATTCCAAGCAGGCTCCAGGCTCTGAGCTGTCAGCACAGAACCCCATGCCAGGCGCAAACTCACAAATTGTGAGATGATGACCTGAGCCGAAGTCGGACGCCTAACCCATGGAGCCACCCAGGCGCTCCAAGGCATTAGATATTCTAAACGCATAGTTATAACACCTAGACTTTTCATTCCTATATTCATGTATCTGTTATTTCATTCATCTGTCTTCACTACTTTTTCTTCAGTTCAGTGCTAGTACTTGTCTTGATATATTTAGATAAGAAACTATTAACCTTACAAAATACTTTGACAAATATATAGCCAGTCAGAAAGGGGATGTAGATCCTCTATTCTCAATAATCTCCACTTTTTATATCATTAAGCTAGATAATTTAGATGAATTGTAGAACAAAATGTGAAACCTCACTATCCCACAGTGTGACCCTACTCCTCTATAGCAAAAAGAAACTTTTTTTTTTTTTTAATTTTTTTTTCAACGTTTTTTATTTTTGGGACAGAGAGAGACAGAGCATGAACGGGGGAGGGGCAGAGAGAGAGGGAGACACAGGATCGGAAACAGGCTCCAGGCTCCGAGCCATCAGCCCAGAGCCTGACGCGGGGCTCGAACTCACGGACCGCGAGATCGTGACCTGGCTGAAGTCGGACGCTTAACCGACTGCGCCACCCAGGCGCCCCAAAAAGAAACCTTTTACAACTAAGTTTTACCAGATTAAAGTTTTTTTTCTTCCAAAGAAATACTATTCTATAAGTGACTTTTGAGAAGTTCAGTGATAGTCCCTTGTGGAGCAGGACTGCTCTCAGTACCTTTTGAGCTCTGTGAATGAGGATCCAACCACTTCCCTACCACTCAAAATAACAATTTGGGTTAATCTAGAATTCTCTTAATAGATCTTCCATTTCATCACCTCTTTCCTTTCTCAAGGTAGAATTAGGTAATTCTAAATTCTGAAGAACTTTATGTTTCCTTTGTTCTAGAAATTAAAGGCTTTTCTAGAAGAAGTTACATTCTAGAATTAATGTTATTTTATGGTAATGATACAGGATGTGTTGATAGGAGGTACAAGGCAGTACTTTTTAGGTATCTTAAGTTTCCTGTACTTTGAAGCTCTTTTGGGAGAGCACATTATGTCGTAGAGCAAAACTTTGGAAGGTTTATACATAAGCTATACTTTAAACAGCATCGCTCTTTGTGTAATTCTGGGTTGTGCTCATACAGAGCCTGACGTTAGGTAATAGTATGTGATATATCAAGTAAAAATTCTATACTCTACAAATTTAAAAGGATCACTGCAACTCTGATAAATGTCAAATATAAATAGTACTATGCTTAAACAGTCTTGAAGAGACGAAAACTCATATGACAGGCACAGCCCTGCATTATCAAGACAGCAGTGATAAAGTACAACACTTAAGTGGTTTTACTAACAGTTTAAGAGTTCTGGTAGAGTATAGCCTGGGTATAATGAGGCTTCTAAATGTTCACCTCACAGAACTTGCATTTGAAGAGATAAAGTACTTTACAAACTATTTGGTTAATCTTTACAATATCTGAAGAATTATGAACACCAACAGATTACAGAGTGACAGCACTGAAATATTCAATCAATTGCCAAGCATCTACAAGGGAGCCTTGAAGATTCTTCTTACAATGAAGTTTTTTGTTTGCTTTTAAATACCAATCCTCTAAGACCACGTTAATGTGTTAAACCCTATAAAGAATCAACATGCTGTGATTTGTTGGGTAGAACGAAAAGGAGAAACGGCCTGGAATCTCAGTGTTTTGAATTTAATAGGTTAAATCAATAATCTCAACGCCCTATTACGTGAATCTACAAAAGCAGATTTTCAAAAAAAAAAAAAAAATGGCATTGTGTACAACTGTGACTTTTAGATGCCTACACTATAGTCTACATTAATACCAGATAAGAATTTCAGTCTTGCAGCAAATTAGTCTAATCATGTTATTAAATATCCCATTCAAGTGATTTCAGAGGCATATGGTTTGCATTGTATTATTAACAGATCCTCAAAGGGCAGACAGCATCATCATCAATAGTTATTGATCACTTACTGTGTATTATTTGAGTTTTTGAAAGATCATAATGTTTCCAATTTGTTAAGCTAATCTTTTCTAGAATGTTTTCATGTTGACAAACCAAACTCATACCATATATGTATGTCACAAATACTTTCAGTCCCCTGGACTGATAGAAGAACCATTTTAACAAATTTAAAGAATTATTCAATTGTGTATAATGATGAATATAAAAAAAGCATAGAAGTGGTCAAGAACAAATACCTGTCAAGTTCTAATTTAGTAATTCTCCCACTTCTGTCTACCCAGACTCATACAATTAAAAAGCATAGTTTATTCTATTCTGAACTAGGTTTTGCTTCTACCAACTCTTGCATCTCCAATACCCAATACTCCAAAAGTCTGCTCTGAGCAGGATGACCGTGTATAGTTGCACATTTTTTTTTTATTGAACTCTACAGCCAGCCATTCACTTTGCAGTCTATGAGGACATATACTGCACAGCCCTAGGTGGTGCCAAACTGCACAACTGCACACAGCAGCCTTATACCCACATCAACACCCTCCCATTAGGACTCCTGCAGTAGCCCCCTATTTCATCTTCTCTCATTAAGCTCCTTCCCCAGTCATTGCCCACACTGTAGTGAAAGTGATCCTTTAAGAGCATACAGTACATTGTATTTTCCTATTCAAAATCCTTAAATGGTTTTCCATTTCGTTTCAAATACAAAGTCCCTTTCTTTTCATTTACTGTCTTTCCACCTCAAGTTTACTTTCTCTGGTTAACTTTTAAATCCAGAAGAACTCAATTCAAATGCCCCCTCACCAAAGCAGTACTATTAGACCATTCATTTTAAATTAGGAACTCTAGGGGCGCCTGGGTGGCTCACTTGGTTGAGCATTCAACCTCGGCTCAAGTCATGATCTCATGGTTTGTGGGTTCAAGCCCCACGTTGGGCTCTGTGCTGACAACTTGCTTAGAGCCTGGAGCCTGCTTCAGAGTCTGTGTCTCCTGTTCTCTCTGCCACCACCCCCCCTCACTCACCCTCTTTTAAATAAATAGATAAATCTCTATTACCTTCCCTCCAGTTATTTTATATCTCAACTATTTTTGTTGTGTCACTTGCTATAATTAACAATTAGTCTTAGACCCCAAAAACAAATGAATATAATTTTGTACACACTATTTGTACACAACAAACAGTAACACAATGAGTTATCGATGTTATTCTCTGGATAAGTAAAAGTTGAGCCCATAGTGGAAATCACTCCATTACTGTTAATGAAACTCTTAATTGTGTAGTCCATCAAGGCTTACAGAATGCTTTTGCATTAATTTCTTCTGTAAGTTTCTACATTTTATGCATGAAACACAGAAAATGTTCTTATACTCATTTCACAGATTATGAAATTGAGACTCAATAATGCTAATTTCCTGTCCAAAGTCACAGGCAGGAAAACTGAGTTGTGACTTGAACTTGAGACTTTTGAACCAATTATCTAGGTATCTTCCTATCAGTTATATTAAAGTTCTAAGCAGCAAAACAGTGGATTCCTTTGAATGGCCACACTAAGATACAGAAGCAGCATAGCAGGGAATGTTCAGCCTAAAAGTAATGCATTAGTGCTATTATGAAGTATGCAACGCTACCAGTCTTACAAAATATAGATTACATTGTAATAAACCTTGAATTTAGTACTGAATTTGGACAAGTTTTTGAAAAGTGACTTTAAGAATTCATGTCTCAGTTGTTGAAGTAGTCTTCATACCAATATAACTCAACAGTAATATACGTAATATAAGAAGTGCATATAGCCTACTCTGCCAATTAATCTCATTTAAAAGTTGTGTCTTTAACACCTGTCAAAAGCTTAGTTGAGACTTTTTAAAATCTTTGAGAAAGAGTGAGCAAGCACATGCGAGTGAGCAAGCAAGCAGGGAAGGAACAGAGAGAGAGAGAGAGAGAGAGAGAGAGAGAGAAAATCTCAAGCAGACTCTAGGCTCCAAGCTGTCAGCAGAAAGCCCGATGTGGGGCTTGGACTCATGAACTGCAAGATCATGACCTGAGCCAAAGTCAGACACTTAATTGACTGAGCTACCTAGGCGCCCCAAGACTTTTTTTTTTCCTTTTCAATCAATTACACCTGAGAATCCAATGTGTCCAATTTACTATTCATATTTATGTTCTATTTTCTCATCACAAACATTCAGTGTTTGTCAGAAATATAAATGAAAATTCTCGGGGCACCTGGGTGGCTCAGTTGGTTAAGCATCCGACTTCAGCTCAGGTAATGATCTCATGGCCGGTGGGTTCGAGCCCTACGTTGGGCTCTGTGCTGACAGCTCGGAGCCTGGAGCCTGCTTCAGATTCTGTCTTCCTCTCTCTCTCTGCCCTTCCCCTATTCATGCTCTGTCTCCGTCTCAAAAACAAACAATTAAAAAATTAAAAAATATATATAAATGAAAATTCTATTAGTTTGACCAAACATTTGTGTATGCAATGAATGCATACAAAATTAAGGAGAAAAAATTTTTTTGAAAAAAATTCAAATGGGAAAATAAAGTAAAATCAAATACATTATAGCCCAAATCTGTCACATAGTGTACTTTAATTAAAAAAAAAAAAAAAAACCTTTATACTGGCACCTGGGTGGCTCAGTTAAGCATAGGACTCTTGATCTCAGCTCAGGTCATGATCTCACTGAGTTTGAGCTCTGTGTCAGGCTCTACACTGATAGAATGGAGCCCACTTAGGATGCTCTCTCACCCTCTCTTCCCTCTGCACCTCCCACGTGTGCTCTCTCTCAAATTAGAAAAAAAAATTAATATGAGCACAAGATTTTGGGTTCTTATTAAAGCCAGCAACCCAAATTTTGGGCCCTTGTGCAAAATAAATATGTCTGGCTCCTTGTTTAAAAGTTGTCATTAAGATGTATACACAAAACTTGTTTCCTTATTGTGTCCCTCACTCCTCTCCCATTTCCTCCTTCTTTCAACTTATTTTTATTTGCTATTTAATATGGTTTTAAGAACTAAATTTAAATAGACATGGATTTTTACTTTTCTTTATAGTGTCCAGTGACAGTTTTAAAGGGAAATATCAGTATTTCACTCATATGCAGAATTACTAACATGACCCAGCTCTTATTTTTTTGGGCCCACTGCTAGAGGGTGCCTCAAGCTGGGCAAAAGAGACAAACCAGACTCAGGAGGATGAAAAGAGAAACAAGTATACCCCCTTGCCTCCGCCCCTGAGAGGCCAAAAGAGACGGATTGTACTTGAGACAAGGCTCCAACCCCTCAACCTGTCCATACCCCACTGTCCCAGTTCACTCAAAGTAAAAGTTCAAAAATAAAATTTCTCAAGTTATGTCTTGAAATACCTAAATAATCATTGTGACAGACTGTGATAATTTCATGCCCATGAAGTAACTTTTATTCTTATTACATTTGGACAATATTCTAGATACACTTATCCCAACAGAGCCAAAAAATACATATCCTAACAGAGAGGTTTATTAATTGGCTCAATGTCTCACAAGTGGTTAATAATCTGCTCAGAGAATTTTCACCTCAAGTAATAAATGTTTTTGAATTCCATCTGATTTAGCCTAGAGGTCTATTTTTTCTACCTGTAGTGTAATACATGTGCCCACACATACACATTATGTATATACAGGTGTGCGTGTATATGTACATTCATGCACTGTCTCAAGTAAATTTATGTACAGATTTGAATATATAGGTCTATAAAAATACAGATAGGTGTATGTTTATGTACACACACGTTTAAACAAATACATACACACTAAACTGTCCTGTAATGAATTTGTTTGGTAGTTTCACAGTCCATTTTAAGTTTACCCTTGTAAATACTCTTGTAAGTAAATCTTGTAAAATGAAATATTCTTTAGAAGTTCAAGATGAGTCTTTGCCTTAAGAGAAACTAATTTTAAAGTTTTATCAACGTTCATACTTTTCTATTGCAACTAGATGACTTAGTTTAAAATTCTAAATACTTAAAAATTTAAGCTCCTGTCATCTTTCTAATATTACATAACCTTCACATGGTTATATTTGAGGGTACGGTCAAATTTGGACATGCATACATTCATACCTTTAAAATATAACTAAATCTTAAATTTATAAAACATATACTCATTTTATAAATTTAAAACTTCAAACATACCCATATGGAAATATACCTCTTTTAGTTATGATTCATATTTAGAACAGATAAATTCATTGATACCCATTTTTAACAACTTAGGCAGGGACAAGAATCAAAACTTCAAATGAAACAATGACTTGAAATGTACAAACTAAAATTTGCATTGTATTTATAATGTATGCTTGGAAATTTGTGACACTAGAAAATTCATACATTTGGATGGAATTAAAATAGCATCTCTAGTATACCAATGGATTTCATAATAGCCAAAGGCAAAATATGAACAGATTTCATATTTTTGTAAAGAAAAATATAACCACCCACCATGTAGCCTTTGCTTTGCTACATTTTACCATAATCCACCAAAAGTACCATGACATGGACTTGTTCTGTTGAAGTTCTCAGTTAAGGGTAAGGTTTATTCTTGTAAGAGTGTGTGTGTGTGTGTGTGTGTGTGTGTGTGTGTGTGTGTGTGTGTGTACACGTGTGTACACACACACCTACAAGGTGGTGGCTGGGAGAACTAATGAAATTCAGTCTTGTACTGCACAACATATCCAAGGATCAGTGTTATTCCTACATTACAATACACACTGTCATATCTAATTGCTTAATTATATTCTGACAGAATAGAACGTAGAAAGGGACAAGACCTGTTCAGTACATTCCCACTAATGTCAGCAATCTTGTTTAGAACTTAACATCCTTCAATTTTGCAAGAATGAAATGTGTTCTACTTATGAAGAGTAAAAAAATGTTTAATGCAATTTGTGTACGGATATGTGGAGCTGACTTAAGACATTTTTGTCAATGGAAAAAAAAAAAACAATTTTAGTTCTATCTTTCAAGAAGGGAAAATAAAGCCAGGAGTTTCAAGCTAAGCAAACTAACTTTGTCATGTCCAAGTTTCAATTCTTAAAATGGAAACAAGAGCATAATGCTTAAAAACTGTACTCAAGTATCTTGAGGACATATTTGAAAACCCAGGATAGGATGCTAAAGCAAAAAAAAAAAAAAAAAAAAAAAAAAAAAAAAAAAAAAAAAAAAAAAGCAGCTCGTTTGGGAGGAGCGTCATTAAGTTACTTGGGAAGTATTACTTTTTAAAATACTTCAACGTTCTGTTCACTTTTTAAAATGATGCATACATGGAAAATCTTTTTCTCCCCCCTTAGACTTGTGAAAAGTCCATCAGCCATGACATTCACCTCACCAGTTGGCATATTCACCTGTTTTGACTGAAAGTAACTTTTGTCATTTGCTCTCTGGCCTTTGCAACTTCATTCTCTCTTGATTTTCCAATTATCTTAACTATTGGGGTCAAAAGTAGCTTCAAAGAAGAAACACATTTATAATCTTCTGCAAACACTTTAAAGTCACTTGACTAAAGTCTGTCATTTAGAATAAAAGGAGAGATAAAGGTCTTCCCAAACAAAAACTGAAGGAATTCGTCACCACTAAACCAGCCCTACAAGAGATCCTAAGGGGAATCCTGTGAGACAAAGTACCAGAGACATCGCTACAAGCATAAAACATACAGACATCACAATGACTCTAAACCCGTATCTTTCTATAATAACACTGAATGTAAATGGATTAAATGTGCCAACCAAAAGACATAGGGTATCAGAATGGATAAAAAAAAATGACCCATCTATTTGCTGTCTACAAGAGACTCATTTTAGATCTGAGGACACCTTTAGATTGAGAGTGAGGGGATGGAAAACTATTTATCATGCTACTGGAAGCCAAAAGAAAGCTGGAGTAGCCATACTTATATCAGACAAACTAGACTTGAAAGGCTGTAACAAGAGATGAAGAAGGGCATTATATAATAATCACAGGGTCTATCCATCAGGAAGAGCTAACAATTATAAATGTCTATGTGCCGAATACAGGAGCCCCCAAATATATAAAACAATTACTCACAAACAGAAGCAACCTTATTGATAAGAATGTGGTCATTGCAGGGGACTTTAACACTCCACTTACAGAAATGGACAGATCATCTAGACACACGGTCAATAAAGAAACAAGGGCCCTGAATGATACATTGGATCAGATGGACTGGACAGATATATTTAGAACTCTGCATCCCAAAGCAACAGAGTGCACATGGAACATTCTCCAAGACAGATCACATACGGGGTCACAAAACAGCCCTTCGTAAGTATACAAGAATTGAAATCATACCATGCATACTTTCAGACCACAATGCTATGAAGCTTGAAATCAACCACGGGAAAAATTCTGGAAAACCTCCAAAAGCATGGAGGTTAAAGAACACCCTACTAACGAATGAGTGGGTCAACCAAGCAATTAGAGAAGAAGTTAAAAAATATATGGAAACAAACGAAAATGAAAATACAACAATCCAAATGCTTTGGGATACAGCAAAGGCAGTCCTGAGAGGAAAATACATTGCAATCCAGGCCTATCTCAAGAAATAAGAAAAATCCCAAATACAAAATCTAACAGCACACCTCAAGGAAATAGAAGCAGAACAGCAAAGGCAGCCTAAATCCAGCAGAAGAAGAGAAATAATAAAGATCAGAGCAGAAATAAACAATATAGAATCTAAAAAAACTGTAGAGCAGATCAACGAAACCAAGAGTTGGTTTTTTGAAAAAATAAACAAAATTGACAAACCTCTAGCCAGGCTTCTCAAAAAGAAAAGGGAGATGACCCAAATGGATAAAATCATGAATGAAAATGGAATTATTACAACCAATCCCTCAGAGATACAAGCAATTATCAGGGAATACTATGAACAATTATATGCCAACAAACTGGACAACCTGGAAGAAATGGACAAATTCCTAAACACCCACACTCTTCCAAAACTCAATCAGGAGGAAATAGAAAGCTTGAACAGATCCATAACCAGCAAAGAAATTCAATCAGTCATCAAAAATCTCCCAACAAATAAGAGTCCAGGACCAGATGGCTTCCCAGGGGAGTTCTACCAGACGTTTAAAGCAGAGATAATACCTATCCTTCTCAAGCTATTCCAAAAAATAGAAAGGGAAGGAAAACTTCCAGACTCATTCTATGAAGCCAGTATTACTTTGATTCCTAAACCAGACAGAGACCCAGTAAAAAAAAGAGAACTATAGGCCAATATCCCTGATGAATATGGATGCAAAAATCCTCGATAAGATACTAGCAAATCGAATTCTACAGCATATAAAAAGAATTATGCACCATGATCAAGTGGGATTCATTCCTGGGATGCAGGGCTGGTTCAACATTCGCAAATCAATCAACGTGATACATCACATTAATAAAAGAAAAGAACCATATGATCCTGTCAATCGATGCAGAAAAGGCCTTTGACAAAATCCAGCACCCTTTCTTAATAAAAACCCTCAAGAAAGTCAGGATAGAAGGAACATACTTAAAGATCATAAAAGCCATTTATGAAAAGCCCACAGCTAACATCATCTTCAATGGGGAAAAACTGAGAGCTTTTTCCCTGAGATCAGGAACACGACAGGGATACCCACTCTCACCGCTGTTGTTTAACATAGTGTTGGAAGTTCTAGCATCAGCAATCAGACAAAAAAAGGAAATCAAAGGCATCGAAATTGGCAAAGATGAAGTCAAGCTTTCGCTTTTTGCAGATGACATGATATTATACATGGAAAACCCGATAGACTCCACCAAAAGTTTGCTAGAACTGATACATGAATTCAGCAAAGTTGCAGTATACAAAAATCAATGTACAGAAATCAGTTGCATTCTTATACACTAATAATGAAGCAACAGAAAGACAAATAAAGAAACTGATCCTGTTCACAATTGCACCAAGAAGCATAAAATACCTAGGAATAAATCTAACCAAAGATGTAAAAGATCTGTATGCTGAAAACTATAGAAAGCTTATGAAGGTAATTGAAGAAGATATAAAGAAATGGAAAAACATTCCGTGCTCATGGGTTGGAAGAATAAATATTGTCAAAATGTCAATACTACCCAAAGCTATCTACACATTCAATGCAATCCCAATCAAAATTGCACCAGCATTCTTCTCGAAACTAGAACAAGCAATCCTAAAATTCATATGGAACCACAAAAGGCCCCGAATAGCCAAAGTAATTTTGAAGAAGACGACCAAAGCAAGAGGCATCACAATCCCAGACTTTAGCCTCTACTACAAAGCTGTCATCATCAAGACAGCATGGCATTGGCACAAAAACAGACACATAGACCAATGGAATAGAATAGAAACCCCAGAACTAGACCCACAAACGTATGGCCAACTCATCTTTGACAAAGCAAGAAAGAACATCCAATGGAAAAAAGACAGTCTCTTTAACAAATGGTGCTGGGAGAACTGGACAGCAATATGCAGAAGATTGAAACTAGACCACTTTCTCACACCAGTCACAAAAATAAACTCAAAATGGATAAAGGACCTGAATGTGGGACAGGAAACCATCAAAACCCTAGAGGAGAAAGCAGGAAAAGACCTCTCTGACCTCAGCCATAGCAATTTCTTACTTAACACATCCCCAAAGGCAAGGGAATTAAAAGCAAAAATGAACTACTGGGACCTTATGAAGATAAAAAGCTTCTGCACAGCAAAGGAAACAACCAACAAAACTAAAAGGCAACCAACGGAATGGGAAAAGATATTTGCAAATGACCTATCAGACAAAGGGCTAGTATCCAAAATCTGTAAAGAGCTCACCAAACTCTACACCCGAAAAACAAATAACCCAGTGAAGAAATGGGCAGAAAACATGAATAGACACTTCTCTAAAGAAGACATCCGGATAGCCAACAGGCACATGAAAAGATGCTCAACGTCGCTCATCAGGGAAATACAAATCAAAACCACACTCAGATATCACCTCACGCCAGTCAGAGTGGCCAAAATGAACAAGTCAGGAGACTATAGATGCTGGAGAGGATGTGGAGAAACGGGAACCCTCTTGCACTGTTGGTGGGAATGCAAATTGGTGCAGCCGCTCTAGAAAGCAGTGTGGAGGTTCCTCAGAAAATTAAAAATAGACCTACCCTATGACCCAGCAATAGCACTGCTAGGAATTTATCCAAGGGATACAGGAGTACTGATGCATAGGGGCACCTGTACCCCAATGTTTATAGCGGCACTCTCAACAATAGCCAAATTATGGAAAGAGCCTAAATGTCCATCAACTGATGAATGGATAAAGAAATTGTGGTTTATATACACAATGGAATACTACGTGGCAATGAGAAAAAATGAAATATGGCCTTTTGTAGCAACATGGATGGAACTGGAGAGTGTGATGCTAAATGAAATAAGCCATACTGAGAAAGACAGATACCATATGGTTTCACTCTTATGTGGATCCTGAGAAACTTAACAGAAACCCATGGGGGAGGGTAAGAAAAAAAAAAAAGAGGTTAGAGTGGAAGAGAGCCAAAGCATAAGAGACTGTTAAAAACTGAGAACAAACTGAGGGTTGATGGGGGGTGGGAGGGAGGGGAGGGTGGGTGATGGGTATTGAGGAGGGCACCTTTTAGGATGAGCACTGGGTGTTGTATGGAAACCAATTTGACAATAAACTTCATATATTGAAAAATAAATAAATAAAGTCACTTGACTAAAAACTATCTGTAAGAAAGTAGTATAGAGGATAAACGCTTAGCCTCCATATTGACATAATCTCAACACCTGCCCATGTGTATGTGTACATATGAGCTCTCGTGTACATATGAGTATTTCCTATGAGGTAGCCTATGAGTCTGAGGCTATCCTCAAAATAAATAAAAATAAAGGCAAAAAAAGCTACCTTATAAAATTAAGAGTGAACACGTGAACACTTTGCTGATATTTAAATTATCTACATCACAATGCTGTTGGTACCACTATTAACCTCATTGTATATATTCAGAAACAGTCTTGAACACATTCAGCCAAATGTCCAAGGGTGTATAGCTGACATATTAAAAAGATAAAAGGAAAATTTTCAAATTTCAAAATATCTGATTTCATGATTTTCAAACTCCTTAGTGCCTATTTTTGTTTTCTCATATTATGCTTTTTCTAGAGAGCTTAATTGCAGCCATTTTAAGTACATACCAGGAACATCCCCTTGCAGGTTTTTCCTTACCCTGTACTTTTCCCCTGGATTTCTTTCCCCTGCCTTCCCAAAGATAAATGTTTTTTTTTTAAATCATCATTTAAGATTCTTTTCATAAAGGTATTAACTCTGTCTTGCTCTCTTTACTGCCATAGGTCATTACATATTTAAAGACACAGAAAAAACACAGGAAAAACTATTTAAGAGCACACACGAGGAGACAAACAAGAATACATATACAAGCTATACATATATCCCACTTACGTCAATGGACAGGCCATCCAAACAAAACCAATGAGGAAATAGTGGGTTTGAAGGACATATTGGACTAGATATAGACAAAACATTCCTTAATACAGGAATATTCTTTTCTTAAAGAGCACATGAACATTCTTCAGGATAGATCACATGTTAAGCCATAAAATGAGTTAAGCCACTCAATGAATTTAAGATTGAAATCTTATCAGACATCATTTCTGACCACAAGTGTGTAAAACTAGAAATTACAACAAAAATATGGGAAACACACACACACACACACACACACACACACACACACACACACGGAGACTAAATAGCATGCTACTAAATAACAATGGGTCAAGGAAGAAGTCAAAGAGAAAAATTAGAACAAACTTACAAATGAAAATGAAAACATAATATAAAATCTTTGTGATGCACATACACACAAAAACAGCACCAAGTTGGAAGTTAATAGTGATACAGCTAATTTCAAGAAATGAGAAAAATCTCTAACACACTAACCTCCCACCTAAAGGGGCTAGAAAAGTAACCATGAAGCCCAAAAATAATGGAGGGAAAAACAATAAAGATCAGAGTGGAAATAAATCAAACATTAAAATAGAAAATATAAAAAAAGCTTTAAAAAGGAAATAAAATAGATTAAAACTTTACCAAACTTTTTTTTTAAAGGCCCTGAAAATTAGAAATGAAGGAGAGAAAACTACAGGCCAATCTCTCTGTATGAACAATGCACAAATTCAACAAAATATTAGCAAACTGAATTCAACAATACATTAGAAAGATCAGTCAGCACAGTCAAGAGACTTATTCCAGGGATGCAATGATGGTTCAATATTTACAAAAATGATATGGTGTATCACACTAACAAAATGAAGGATAAAATTCACATCTTAATAGACACAGAAAAAGCATTTGACAGAATTCAGTAACCATTCATGATCAGAACTTTCATTATTAGTGGGTTTAGAGAGAATATAGAACTCAAAATAATAAAGGCCACATAGGACAAACCCACAGCTGACATCCTACTCGATGTTGAACTGAAAGCCTTTTCCCTAAGATCATTAACAATCAAGGATATCCACTCTTGCAACTTTTATTCAACATATTACTGAAAGTCCTAGCTTCAAAAAATACAAAAAGTTATCCAAGTTAGTATGAAACAAGAATGGTCACTATTTGCAGAGGACAGGATATAACATTTAAAAAAAAAAAAAAAACCTGGAGACTCTAAAAATCTATGAAAATAAATGAGTTCAGTCAAGTTGCAGGATGAAAAAAATTTAATATAGAAATCTCTGATACTTCTATACACTAATAAAGTGGCAGAAAGAGGAAGAAAATAATCCCCTTTACAATTTCATCAAACACAATCCCTAGAAATAACTTTAAATAGGTGAAAGAGCTATACTCTGAAAACTATAGGACAGTCCAAGAAATTGAAGAGGACATAAATAGAAAGGTATTACAATCAGAGATTGGAAAAACATTGTTAAAATGCCCATACTACCAAAAGAAATCTAGAATTTAATACAATTCCAATCAAAATACCAATAATATTTTCACAGAGCTAAAATAATCTTAAAGTCTGTACAGAACCACAAAAAAAAAAAAAAAAAAAAAAAAAAAAAAAAAAAAAAAAAAAAAAAACACCTGAATAGCCAAACTAATCTTAAGAGGAGCAAAGCCAGAGGTATCACAACCCCAGATTCCAAAATAGACATATAGTAAAGCTATAGTAATCAAGACAGTATTGTAACTGGCACAAAAACAGACAGATCAAAAGATCAGAATAGAGTGCCCAGAAATAAACCCATACCTTTATGGTTCATTCATCTATGACAAAGTAGACAGTAATATACAATGGGGAAAAGACCACCTCTTCAGTAAATGGGGCTGGAAAAACTGAACAGCTATGTGCAAAGGAAGGACATTAGACCATTTTCTTATGCCATACACAAAAATAAACTCCAAACAGGGGGCACTTGGGTGGCTCAATGGTTAAGCATCTGACTTCAGGTTATGATCTCGGGGGTCGTGGATTAAAGCCACTTGTCAGGCTCTGTGCTGACAGCTCAGAGCTTGGAGTCTGTCTCCCTCTCTCTCTGTCCCTCCCCTGCTCATTTCGTCTCTCAAAAATAAAAAAATTTAAAAAATTCAAAATTGATTAAAAACTTAAATGTGAGGCCTGAAACTATAAAACTTTTGAAAGAAAACCTGGGCAGTAATCTGTTGGACATCACCCTTAGCAGCATATTTATGGATCTCTCTTCAGACAAGGAAAACAAAACCAAAAATAAGCTATTGGGATTTCATCAAAATAAAAAAGCTTTTGCACAACACAGGAAACAAAATGAAAAGGCAACTTCCTGAATGGGAAAAGATATTTGCAAATGATAGACGTTATAAGAGATTAAAGTCCCAAATATATCAAGAACTCATATACCTCAGCACACAGATAAACACACAAAGTTTAAAAATGTGCAAAGGACCTAAATAAACATTTTTTCAAAGACGATATACAGATGGCCAAAGACCTATGAGAAGATGCTCAACATCACTAGCCATCAGGGAAATTCAAAGCAAAACCACAATGACATCATGTTTGTTAACATGGGTAGGATCAAAAAGACAAGAAGTAAGAGTTGACAAGGATGTGGAGAAAAGGCAACCACCAGGCAATGTTGGTGAAAATGTGAACTGGAACAAGCACTTTTGGGAGCCACTGCCCCAGGGGGAGCCCATGCACAAGTGAGGGAGAGGGGCGGGGTTGGGGGGGGGGAATCCTAAGCAGTCTCCACACTCAGCATGAAGACTGAGGCAGGGTTCAATCCCACAACCCTGGGATCGTGACCTGAGCCAAATCAAGAGTCCTATTCAACCAGTGGCACCTGAGTGACTTGGTTAAACATCCAACTCTTGATTTGAGCTCAGGTCATGATTTCATGGTTTGTGAGTTTAAGCCCCTTATCAGACTATGGGGACAGAGCAGAGCCTGCTTGGGATTCTGTCTCCCGCTCTCTGTCCCTACCCCCTTCTCAAAAAACAAACATTGAAAAAAAAAAAAAAAAAAAAAAGAAACACAGATCCTCAACCAAATGAGCCACCCAGGTGTGCCCCTTATTTTTTTTGCTGTAAGTACTGTGGAAAACAGTATGGTGATCCTTAAGAAAGAGTTACTACTAAAAAGATCATAATTCAGTTATTCCACAGCTAGGTATTTACCCAAAGAAAACAAAAACACTAATTCAAAAGATATATGCTCCCCTGTGTTCACTGCAGCATTATTTACAACAGCCAAGACATGGAGGCAACTTAAGTGCCCACCAACAGATTAGTGAATAAAGATATGGTATTCATATTCAATGAGATATTACTGAGCCATAAAAAAAGAATGAAATCTTGCCATATGACAATATGGATGGACCCAGAGTGTATTATGCTGAGTGGAATAGGTCAAACACTTTATGATTTCACTTATAAATGAAACCAGAGAAAACCAAAATAAAACAAATGAACAACAGCAATAACAGACTGAAATAGAGATCAAACTGACAACTACCAGAGAAGAGAGGGTTGGAGCATGGGAAAAAATACAGGAAGGGGATTAAGGGGTAGACATTTCTGCTTGTAAGTGATAAAGATAATATGTACAGCACAGCAAATATAGTCAATATTGTAATATATGGTGACAGACATTAACTATACTTACAGTGCACATCACATAGTGCACAGAATTATGGAATCACTACATTATGCACCTGAAAGTAACAGAACCTTGTATGTCAACTAAACTTAATAACTTAAAATATATACATGTTTTTCTCATTTACATTTACGTTGTGTATTTTGAGTATAAATATATACATTTTTTAAGTTTGAGGGGGAGGGGCGTGGAGGGGTGAAGAGGGCGAGAGAGATAAATATGCATTTTTATACACACACACACTCTTAGACACACACAGTGGAGAATCCAAGATAATATAGTTTAGCAAGGATTCAAAAAACGTCTACCCGTCACCAGAGTGGACTGTATCCTGGATAATAATTGAACTTTAATCTCAGAATCTGTTTCTGAATTAGTAACAACTATTGTTTTGGTTACTTTTAATAAAGCCATAATAATATTTTAGTGGCCTTAGAAGGTAAATGGAGTTGTCCCCAAATTCAACTGTTTGCCAAAGATTTAGAAGATTTACCATCTTATTTGAACAATTGTGAATTCCAAAGTACATACTCTTTCTACAAAAACACATAAGGTCAATCACATTCAACTTTGTAAAAACACACATAACATATGTAAATACACCCTTACTGTAGGAAAATCCATTTTATAAGATCCTACCTATACAACAGAGAAATGATGCTTGGATGGTGCATACAGATATAAATCCTTTGTATTTTCTTCTTCCTCAATGGAATTCAGAAACTTTTTAAAGTGGTCATAAGACTGTGTAGAGTTCTGGTTCTTCTTCTTCCCTGCTATTTATAAAACATATACCAAATGGATTTTTCCCTAAAGTAAAATGATAAATATTTGCGTTATTAATGTATTTCTTAGAAAATGTCATCTCACTTGGTCAAATGGGGATTAAGTTATATTTCCGAGGTCTCAATAACAAAACTAGTAAGGATTTGCACAAGTTTTTCTAATCCACAACTGGTAGACAAGTGAAAGGAAACCTTTTCTATACTTTCTAAACTAACCAAGAAGATTTATAGCATTGGTATGTTTTAAGATTTTTTATGTTTATTCATTTTTGAAAGAGACACAGAGCAGAAGCAGGGGTGGGGCAGAGAGAGAGGGGGACACAGAATCTGAAGCAGGCTCCAGGCTCTGAGCTGTCAGCACAGAGCCTGACATGGGGCTCGAACTCACGAACCGCGGGATCATGACCTGAGCCAAAGTTGGATGCTCAACTGGCTGAGCCATCCAGGCACCCCACATTGGTAGGTTTTAGAGTCCTCCTTATTAGGCATCAACTTTGGAGCTACCTGAAGGTTTATTAACTCTCAATCTTCAAATATTTTCAGTTTAAATTAAGAAAATATTTATCTTCATATAAAATCACATTTTGCATTGAAAGCATGCTTCATAATTATTCTAAAACGTTTAGGAAATCCATTAATAACTATGGTTCCACATATTACTCATTAAAAACCTAGACAATTATTTAGTATTGTTAAACTAACAGAATAGCAAGAAGTTAGGTTATATCAATGTGTTTATCTTAAACTGGAAATGTAACATAAGTTATTCCTGAAGTTCAATTAATTTAAACACTGGCATATTGAAAGGTGAGAAATGATACTGTGTATAGGGTGGTCAATCCACTTACTGGCATTGATAAAAGGAATACAAAAATATTGGAAACATTGTTGAAGTGACAGATTATATAATATCTATGTCTAGCAATTCAATGTATCCTAGAAAATCTAATGTTTTTTGAGTGTAGTAGTAACATTAGGTTCAGGTATACAACAGGTCAACATTTCTACATGTTATGCTATGTTCACCACATGTGTAGCTGCCATCTGTCACCATACAACATTATTGTATCATTGACTATATTCCCTATAATGTGTTGTTTCCTCAGGACTTATTAATTCTGTAACTGGACACTTGTACCTCCCATTCTCCTTACCCCATTTTGCCGATCTCCCCCACCTTCCTACAGCCTTTGATGTATTTTAGAGCTCATTTTGAAGTAGTTCCGTTTTTAAAGTGTGGTTAGACCGCTCGATCTACACATACAGATGTAAAATAATACCTGTATTGTTTAAGATATATTACTAATTCCATACATACCAACTATACAACATAATTGGAGCGTTGTACCTAGTATACTATAATTACTATCATTAGGAAGTTTCTAATGCAGGGGGAAAAAAATCGACCAAAAATCTTTGTGTAAATATAAAACTGTTCTAATTTGCGATTGCTCTAGACTGAATGTTTGTGTTCCTCCCAAATTCCTATGTTGAAACCTAATCCCCAATGTGATGGAATTTGAGGTGGGCCTTTTGGGAGGTGATTAGGTCATAATGGCAGAAACCTGATGAATGGGATTCACATCCTCATAAAGAGGACCCACAGAATGCATTCCTGGACTTCCAGGGAAAGTGAAAGAGTAGGAGGACCCTAAACTCAACTTCTGGATACAACTACATAACACCAGTATCAATGTAAATTACCTAGACTATAATCCAAGGACTGGCAGGACAGCCCCTCCACAGCTAAAAATGTAGGGAAGAGGCAGTTAACAGTTGAAAGGGCAGATACCTGGTCTGGAGTCAAATGGATTTTTGGGACTGTCTGCAGGAGGGAGTGAAGCCATGGGAGCAAACAACAGGGATAAAACCGACCCCCGTACCAAGCACCCCAGGCACAGAGGACCCACATTAGAAGCAGAAGGGCATAATTTCCCAAGTTCTCACAGTCAGTGGCACTTCACACCTGGAACATTAAAACTCAGTAGGCTCCACTCTTGGAGAGCCAGGAGGGCAAGAGGACCCAAGTCTCCACCCTTAGCACAATAGGCCCTGGGAGAGACATCATAGAAGCAGTAGTTTGAAAAATACCTGGGATATATGGGAAGGAGATTTACTAATCTCAGAGCATGTGCTACAGGGGCAGGAATCTTTAGTACATTTCTCCAGGAGCAGAGGACCTGGTGAGTGTCCTCTCCCTCCCGTACTCCCCAGCCTAGGCACACAGATATCTGTGGGAAACAGAGTGTCAACACTTTCCACCTATTTGGTTAACAGACAACACTGCCCTTGCATTCCCACGCAGACATGCCTCAACTCCCCGGAATCCTATTCGAAAGTGGAACCGGCTCCCCTCTCACAACAGGCCTAAAACACTACACCACACCTATCCTCCTGTCAACCTGACCCCTTTTAATACCCCTTTGAATGGCTACAGCAAATTCAAAGCAGTGTCACAAGCATGACAATGTGTAAGCAGCCTAGACAGGGACCAGCACCACTCCCAAGAGCCCTCCCCTCCACCCCCACCCAAGGAGAGTGAAACAGAACCACACATGCCAGTACTGCTGCATCCCCAGCAGTAGGCTGGGGCAGACATCTGGTCAGACTGCAGGCTGACCAACAAAATCTTCTCAGGGGACAACACAAGGAAAGGCCCTGCAGTCCCATGCCATTAAATCTCCCATCTCTGCCAAATACCTGGTCTGACTCAACTTAAGACCAAGATGACCCCAGACTGGCCTACTATCAAAACAAGGACCAAACCACACCAACAGGCAGATAGCCATTTCAGACAACTGGACTGAAGGCAAAAGCAGCTCTGTCACTACACTAGGGTACATGCAACCCAGAGAGGAGACACCCCTAAAGCACCAGATCTTGGTGGACAGGGGACATGGTCCTGCAGGCCACTACAGGATATCTTCTTCCCAAGGCCATTAGTTTCAAGAACAGGCAATGTAGGAGACTTTCCTAACAGAGAAATAGACACAGTTACACAAAATGAGGAGATGGAAGAACAGGTCTCAAGTCAAAGAAGAGGACAAAAATCACAGGAGTGCTAAACGAAATGGAGATAATATACTTGACAATTTAAAGTAATGGTCATAAAAAGTACTCATTGCCCTTAAGAGTGGAGGATCTTAGTGAGACCCTTAACAGAACGAACACACACACACACACACACACACACACACACACACACACACAGAATCATAAAGAACTCACTTAGTTTACTGCACCCAATAAGAGACATTAAAAATACACTAGATAGAAAAAATAGACTAGAAGAATGAACGAGCATCTGGAAGCAGATAAATGGAAAACAAATCAAGCTGAACAGGAGGAAAAAAAATACACTTTTGGAACTCAACACCATCAAGCATAGTAATATTCACATTATAGGGATCCCAGAAAAATAAGAGAGGAAAGGGAGCAGAAAGTTTATTTGAGTAATAGCTGAAAACTTCCCAAATCAGGGGAAAGAAATCCAAATTCAGGAGGCACATTTAGCCCCTACAAAAAATAATAAAATAAAATCAATCAACCCATGGAGGTCCAAAACCAAGACACATAGTAAAATGTGGTGATAAAGAGGATTTTACAAGAGAAAACAGTTACCTACAATGGAAATCCCATAAAGCTATCAGCTGACTTTTCAGCAGAAACTTTCCAGGCCAGAGGGAAATGGCATGGTATTTTCAAAGTGCTGGCAAAAACAAAACAAAACAAAACAAAAAACAAAACAAAACAAAAAAAAACACCACACACCTGCAATCAAGAATACCCTACCCTATCCAGCAAAGCTGTCATTCAAAATAAAAGGATATATAGTTTCACAGAAAAAACAAAAGTTAAAGGAATTCATGACCATTAAGCCAGCCCTACAAGAAATATTAAAAAATATTAAAGGGGATTCTTTCAGTGGAAATGAAAGACCATAAGCAGGAGTAGGAAACCCAAAGCAGTAGAATTAAGTATATCTTTACTATTTAGCCAAGGGTTTCACAAAGTAGATTGTAAAGTGTGACACCTCATATATAAAATGTATGGCGTGGGGGGAAGAGGAGTAAAGAATGGATTCAAACTTAAGTGACCATCAACTTAGTATAGACTTCTGTAAACATGAGAAGTTATATACAAACCTACTAGTAACCACAAATCAAAAACCAGTAATAAATATGCAAAAATAAAGAGGATGCAAGTATATCACCAAAGAAAGTAAACCATGAGAGAAGAAGGAACAGAAGAGAAATACAAAGCAAAGAACTGAATAAAAAATGGCAATAAATACTTATCAGTTATTAACTTGAACCAAAACCGACTAAATGCCCCAATCAAAAGAAATAAAAGGGATGGAATGGATTTAAAAAAAAAAAAAAAAAAGACAGAAAAGAAAGACCCATCTATGCACTGCCAAAAGAGACTCATTTCAGACTTAGAGACACATGAAGATAACAAGTGAAGGGATGGTAGGGTGCCTGGGTGGCTCAGTTCATTGAGCATCCAATTCTAGATTTTTGATTATTTCTAGATTATTTCTAAATTATATCTAGATTTTAAGTCATGATCCTGGGGTCGTGGGACTGAGCTCTGTGCTGAGTATGGAATCTACCTAAGATTCTCTCCCTTCCACCCCTCTGTCACCCACTGCCCACCTCTTTTTCTCAAAAAGAAAAAAAAAGTGAAGGAAAAGTATTTATTATGCAAATGGAAGTAAAAAAGAAAGCTGGGGTAGCAATACTTAGGTCAGAAAAACTAGACTGCTTTCCTGAAACGAAGCCTGGCTCCCATTTTGACACATCTTGTGTGACCCAGGGCCAAATCTCGTGAAATCTCAGGCACCATCCATGACTAACAAGAGACAAAGAAGGAGGATGTAGAAACATAAAATATCCAATAAGATAACAATCGTAAATATTTATGTACTCAATATGTGAGCACCCAATACATAAAGCATCTCATCATTAGTAGTCAAACAGACCAAACAATATTAACAGTAGGGGACTTTAACACCCCACTTAAAACATCATCCAAATAGAAAAACCAACAAAGAAACAGTGGCTTTGAATGACACAGTGGACCAGATGGATCTAATCGTCTTATTCCGCACATACCATCCAAAACAGCATATTCTATTCAAGTGCACAGGGAACATTCTCCAGAATGGATTATGTATTAGACCACAAAACAAGTCTCAACTAAAAAATTGAAATCATACCATATACCTTTCTTAATACTATGAAACTATAAATCTACGACAAGGAAAAATATGAAAAGGACAGAAGTATATGAAGGTTAAATAACATGCTACTAAACAATGAATGGGCCAGCCAAGAAATTAAGGAATAAAATACATAGAGTTACATGAAAAGGGTAACACAATGGTCCAAAATGTTTGTGATGCAGCAAAAGCTGTTCTAAGAAGTTTAGAGCAATACAGGACTACTTCAAAACAAGAGCTAGAAAAAGAACAAAACACAAGAACCAGTAATCAAAATTAAAAAAAAACTCCCAAACAAAATTCCATGATCAGACAGCATCACATGGGAATTCTATCAAACATTTGATAATAGGTATTAACTTTTCTCTAAATTGTTCCAAAAATATAGAGAAAAGAAAACTTCTAAATTCATTCTATGAGGACAGCATTACCCTGATACTAAAACCAGATAAAAGACACTAACCAACACTACCTACAGGACAATATCTCTAATGAAATTAGATGCAAAAATCCTTGAAACATTAGCAAACTGAATCCATAATACATAAAAAAAGTCATCTACCATGATCAAGTGTAATTTATTCACAGGATGCAGGGTAGTTCAATATTCACAAATCAACATGATACCTCATCAAGAAGAATAAAAGCAATATGATCATTTCAATAGATTCAAGAAATGCATTTGAAAAAGTACAGCATCCAGTCATGATTAAAAGCCTCAACAAAGTAGGTTTATAGGGAACATACCTCAACATAACCAAGGCCACCTATGAAAAACCTTCAGCTTTCATCATCCTAACTGGGGAAAAACAGAGCCTCTCTCCCCTAGTATCAGGAGTAAGACAAGGATGTCCATGTTCACCACCCTTATTCAACACAGTACTAGAAGTTCTTGGCACAGCAATCATACAGGAAATAAAAGTCATCCAAATTGGTAAGGAAGAAGAAAAAAACTTTCACTATTTGAAGACAACTTGATACTATATATATAGAAAATCCTAAAGACTCAACCCAAAACCTCCTAGTGCTAATAAATTCAGTAAGGTCCCAGAATTTTTTTTAAAAATGTAATCTCCACTGCATATCTATACACTAATAATGAAACAACAGAAGAAGAAAACCATTCCATTCCCAACTGTACCAAAAATAAAAAGACCTCTAGGAACAAACCTAACCAAAAAGGCAAAAGACCTATACTCTGAAAACTATGAAACACTGGTAACAGAAATTGAGGAGGACAAACACACATGGAAAATATTCCATGCTCATGGATTGGGAGAAAATTGTTACAGTGTCTAACCTTCCCAAAGCAACCTACACATTTAATGCAATCCCTATTGAAACACCAATAGCATTTTTTTTCTCAACAGAACTAGAACAAATAGTTCTAAAGTTTGTACGGAACCATACAATCCCTGAATAGTCAAAGCAAACTTGAAAAAGAACAAAACTGAAGGTTTCACACTCCAGGTACCAAGCTATACTACAAAGCTGTAGCAATCAAGACAGTACCATACTGCCACAAATACAAAAAAATTAGATCAATGAAAAAGAACATAGAACCCTGGAATAAACCCATAATAATATAGTCAATTAATCTTTAACAATGGAGCCAAGAATATGAAATGGGGAAAATACAGTTTTCAAGAAACACTGTTTGGCAAACTGAACAACTACATGCAAAAGAAGGAAACTAGACTATTTTTCATACAGCACCCAAAAATAAACTGAAAATGGATTAAGGACCTAAATGTGAGACCTGAAACCATAAACATTCTAGAAAAGAGTACACAACAATAAGGTCTCTGACCTTGGTCTCCTATGGGAAGAGGGGGGAAAAAAAAAAACAAAAAGAAACTATTGGAACTACAAAATAAAAAGCTTCTGCACAGCAAGGGAACATTCAAGAAAACTGAAAGCGACCAACTGAATGGAAGAAGATGGTTGTAAAGGACATAGCCAATAAAGTGTTAGGATCCAAGATATATAAAGAATTGAAACAACTCAACACACACACACACACACACACACACACACACACACACACACAAAATTTATATGGGAAGAAAGTATGCGTAGACATTTCTCCAACAGACACATGAAAGCATGCTCAATGTCACTCATCTGTGAAATGCAAATCAAAATCACAGTGAGATACCACCTTAAATGAGAGTGGCTAAAATAAACACAAGAAATAAACATTAGCAAGGATATGAAGAAAAAGGAACTCTCATGCAGTGTTGGTGGGAATGCAAAATGTTGTAGCCATTGTGGAAGACAGTACGGAGGTTCCTCAAATGATGAAAATTTTAATTACCATAAGGTCCAGGAATTCCACTACCAGGCAGTTACCCAAACAATACAAAAACACCAATTCAAAAAGAAGTATGCACCCCTATGTGTAATGCAGCATGATGTACAACAACCAAATTATGGAAGCAGTCCAAGTGTCCGTGGTTAGATAAACAGATAAAGAAAATATGAGATCACACACACACACACACACACACACACACAGCCATAAAAAGAATGAAATCTTGTCATTTGAAATAGCATTATACTCTCTAGACCCATAAAGGTTAAGTAAAATAAGTCAGAAAGACAACCATAGGATTTCACTACATGTAAAATTCAAGAAACAAAAGGGGGGAAAAAAAGAAACCAAAAAAAAAAAAAAAAAAAAAAAAAAGACTCAATTTTTTTTAATGTTTATTTTTGAAAGAGACAGAACAGAAGTTGGGGAGGGGCAAAGAGAGACAAAGACAGAATTCAAAGCAGGCTCCAGGCTCTGAGCAGTCAGCACAGAGCCCAATGTAGGGCTCAAACTCATCAGCCACTAGATCATGACCTGAGCCACCCACATGTCCCAAAACAGACTCTTAACTATAGAGAACAAGTTGATAGTTACCAGAGAGGAGGTCAGTAAAGGATGGGTAAGATAGGTGAAGGGGGTTAAGAGTGCACTCATCATGGTAAGCACTGAACAATGCATAGAACTGTTGAATCATTATGTTCCATACCTGAAAGTATAACAATGTATGTTAACTCTGCTGAAATTACAGTTTAAAAAACTAAAATGAATTAGAGGTCCCAGAGAACTCCCTTGTTCCTTCCATCATTTCTTCTCACACAATGAGAAGCTATCTATGAAGGAGGAAGTGGACTCTCAGACACAATCTGCTACTGGAACCTTAGTTTTAGTCTTCCCAACCTCCATAACAGAAGTAAGGGTCAGTTCTTTGTACCATCCAATCTATGGTATTCTGTTATAACAATTTGAATGGACTAAAAAACTGGTACTGAGAAGTAGGTGTGTGTGTGTGTGGGGGGGTGGTTGCTGCTGTAACAAATACCTAAAATGTAGAAGCAGCTTTGGAACTGGATGATGGGTAGATGCTGGAAAAGGCTGAAAAAGTTTCAAGCTGCGTGCTAGATAAAGCCTGCGTTGCTGTGAATGGACCATTATGGATGATGTTAGGGAGAGTCAAGAAAAAAAGGAGAGCAATAGAGAAAAGCCTTGGACTTCTTAGACCATACCTAAGTAACCGTGAACAGAACATTGCTAGAAATGTGGACAGTGAGGGCTATTCGCAGGAGATAAAAACGTGAGGTGTGTTATGGTACACTGGAGAGAGGTCGATCCTGAGATTGTGGAAAGAACTTCACTGGATTGGGTTTGTGTTCTAGTGTTAAATCCTACTCTACCTTCAAACTCTACTCAAGCATCACTCTTGCTAGGAAATCATCCTTGAATTCGTAGTGTGATAGGAAAGCCCATTTTCCAGGTTTTAATAGCATTTGTCACATTGTAATGTAATGTTAACTTACTTACAAGTTCCATCTCTGCTGAACTGTACACTCAAAAATGAAGGCTGGGAAGAAAAGTATGTAAGATGGTAAAATGTTTAAAAGACATACTTGCAGTAATGGAAATAAAGAGGGAAAATGTGTGATAGCACTCTCCCTCTCAAAAAAAGAAAAAAAAAGTACAGAGGTTAAAAGGAGTCTAACTAGACATCCCTGATGCAGATAAACCAGTCTGTTCTAATACCATTTTTTCCCATATCATGGGATTTTATATTTTGTCTGCAGGTTAAGTAGGTTTATGGGAAAATTCTTTCTTTACAAAATACATACGGACACCTCAATCACAAGAAGTTCTATAAAAATAAGAACTCGATGCTACATTAAGAGAAAGTTGAGGAAGGAACTGGGAGGCCGTTAAGCTGGAAATGGGAGACATGAGCATATCTTCGAATTAAGAACATATATATTAGATTTTATTTCTGAAGTATTAGAAACCAAAGCCACTTTACAGAAGTCTAAAAAATTAAGGACCATTATCAACTAGGTTGGTAAACTACTATTTTTCACATCCCCCCATGTAAAGACTTAAGCAAGAATTTTGGCTTCTTGGTTAAAGGAGGACTAAATGATAAGATTTTCTTAGAAGTCAGATCATGGAAGAGCCAAGATGGTGGAACAGCATGGAAGGGTTTTTGTTGTTTGTATAGTTTTGAGTCCCGTGTCCATGAACATACAGACAGATCAACACTAAACCATCTGCACACCTAGCAAACTGATTTGAGGATTAACACAACAATCTGCACAACCTGTACCACAGAATTCAGCAGGTATGCAGCACAGAGGTGAAGTGGGTGAGAGAGAAGTTGTGGAGGGCAGGGAGCTGTTTTTGCTTGTGGAGAGCAGACAGACAGGGGTAGAGTACAGGAAAAGCATCCCCCCTCCAAAGCAGCTAGAGAGAAAGTGGAAACATGGAAACAGCTACAGGGACTGAACTAAAAAGGGAGAAAGGAGAGGCTTTAAATTCCATTAAGACTATCAACAGGGGTAGCGCAGAGTCAAACTCCACAGCTCAATAGCTGGTGGTACTCTGATGGGAAGAGAGAATTCCCAAGAGCACAGCGAGATCTGGGAATCCTTGGTCCACACAGGGAGAGGCAGTTCCCCTGCTGGAAGGACATTTGGTAAAGGCTGTGTGGCCACCTGGTCCCATATTCGCTGGTGCCGGAACAAGGTCATTAAGGGTAAAGCCTGGAGCCAGATGCATGTTCTGATTCTCCATAATCCCTGAAACACTGCTGCTACACAACTGCATGGAATTTTTCTGTGGCAGGCTGGTGCCCAGCTGCAGTCTCTGGGTGAACGTTCGTGGGTGCGGCAAGCACCTGGCCATTGCTCAGTGAGACCCTCTGGGTCTAAGTGGATCAAGCTACAGTCCCTCATAAGTGAGGGGTCAGGAAACACAGCAGCATCTGAGATAAAACTCAGGAGGGAGGTGCCACCTGGCAACCTGAGGACTTGGTCCATGTAAAGCAGGGAGTAGACAGAAGCCAGAGACAACTGATAGGTGCACAATTGCTAATTGGGGAGAACAGAGTTCTGATACTAGAAATTGGGTAGCTGAGTAATGCCATTTTCATCTCTCACACATGGGCATACACACCTACAAGCACTACAACAATCCAGCCCAGTAAACCAAGCAGCTCCATCTAGTGGAGAATGGAGCCATTACACTAAGCCCCGCCCAACTGGACCAACCATTCTTCAGGAACACAAGTCTCTGTGCCTGCCTAGTTTATGGACTATAAAGTGCTATATAGTTTGACATCTGGGGTCAAGCGATGTAATTTCAAATCATATTTCAGTCTGTTTGCTGGCCCATCTATTTTTTTTCATTTTTTTCTTAAAAACAGACAAAATTTTATTTTTATTAAAAATATGATTTTTCTCTACTTTATAAATTTTTCAAATTCTGTTTTACTTCCATTTTATTCTATTTCATTGTAATTTTTTCAAGTTTTCAAAACTTCCCCCTTTCTCTAATCTACTAAAGCTCCTTTCAACAACTAGACAAAAACACATTTAGAATCTATCATTTGTGTGTGTGTGTGTGTGTGTGTGTGTGTGTGTGTGTTGTTTTTAATTTTTTTCATTTAACTTTACCTTATTAATTCCTTTTCTCCCTTCAAAATGAGGAAACAAAGGAATTCAATCCAAAAGAAAGAGCAGGAAGAAATGACAGCCAGGGACTTAACCAACACAGATACAAGCAAGATGTCTGAACCAGAATTTAGAATCACTAGAATACTACATAGAATACGAACAGTAGCTAGGATTGAAAACAGATTAGAATCCCTTTCTGTGCAGAAAAAGAGAACTAAAAGTTAGTTGGGATGAAGTGAAAAATGCTATAACGGAGATGTAATCTCAAATGGATACCATGGCAGCAAGAATGGAGGAGACAGAACAGCAAACCCATGATATACAGGACAAACTTATGGAGAATAATGAAGCAGGAAAAAAAAAAAGAGGGAGACTAAGGCAAAAGAGCATGATTTAAGAATTAGAGAAATCAGGGACTCATGAAAAAGGAAAAACATCAGAATCATAGGGGTCCCAGAAGATGGAGAGAAAAAGGGGTAGAAGGGAAATGTGAGCAAATCATAGCAGACAACTTTTCTAACCTGGGGAAAGACACAGACATCAAATCCAGGAAGCACAGAAGACTCCCACAAGATTCAACAACAACAACAAAAAAAATGACCATTAGCAAGGCATATCATAGTCAGATTCACAAAATACTCAGGCAAGGAAAGAATCATGAAATCAGCAAGGGAAAAACAGTCCTTAACCTACAAAGGAAGGCAGATAAGGTTTGCAGCAGACCTTTCCACAGATTCTTGGCAGGCAAGAAAGGATTGGCAGTATATATTCAATGTGCTGAATCAGAAAAATATTCAACCAAGAATTGTTTCCAGCAACGCTGTCATTCAAAATAGAAGGAGATAAGCAGCTTCCCGAACAAAAACTAAAGGAATTTGTGACCACTAAACCAGCCCTGCAAGAAGTTTTAAGGGGGACTCTGAGGGAAGAAGAGATGAAAAAAAAACTGAAAGTAACGAAGGCTAGAAAGGACCAGAGAACATCACCAGAAACTCCAATTCTACAGGTAACACAATGGCAATAAATTCATATCTTTCAGTACTCACTCTAAACATCAATGGACTCAGTGCTCCAATAAAAATACATAGGGTAACAGAATGGATAAGAAAACAGGATCTATCTATATGCTGTTTACAAGAGACCCACTTTAGACCTAAAGAAACCTGGAAATTGAAAGTAAGGGGATGGAGAGCCATCTATCATGCTAATGGTTGCCAAAAGAAACCTGGAGTATCCATACTTATATCAGAAATCTAGATTTTAAAATAAAGACTGTAACAAGAGATTAAGAATGACATTATACCATAATTTAAGGGTCTATCCACCAAGAATATTTAACAGTTGTAAACATTTATGCCCCTGACATAGTGTCCCAAATATATAAACAATCACAGACATAAAGAAACATATGGACAATAATACCATAATACAAGGGTACTTTAACACCCCACTTACAACAATGGACAGAACATCTAAGCAGAATATCAACAAGGAAACAATGGCTTTGAATGCCATACTGGATCAGATCAACTTAACAGTTATATTCAGAACATTTCATCCTAGGGGTGCCTGGGTGGCTCAGTTGGTTGAGCATCTGACTTCAGCTCAGGTCATGATCTCATGGTTCATGAGTTTGAGCCTCGCATCAGGCTCTGTGCTGACAGCTTGGAGCCTGGAGCCTGCTTCCAATTCTGTTTCCCTCTCTGCCCCTTCTCTGTTCATGCTATCTCTATCTCTCAAAAATAAAAAAATTTTGGTAAAAAAAAAATATTTCATCCTAAAGAATACACATTCTTCTCCAGTGCAAATGGAACATTCTCCAGAATAGTTCACATACTGGGACTCAAAGCAGCCCTCAACAAGTACAAAATGATTGAGCTCATACCACGCATACTTTCAGACCACAACACTATGAAACTCAAAAAATCAACCACAAGAAAAAAAAAATTGGATAGACAATATATGGAGATCAAAGAACATCCTACTAAAGAATGAATGGGCCAAGACATTAAAGAGGAAATTAAAAAGTTCATGGAAGCCAATGAAAATGATAACACCACAGTCTAAAACCTCTGAGATGCAGCAAAGGCAGTCCTAAGAAGGAAGTATTTAACAATCCAGGCCTTCTTAGAAGAAGGAAGAAAGGTCTTAGATACACACCCTAACCTTACACCTTAAATAGCTGGAAAAAGAACAGCAAATGAAACCCCAAACCAGCAGAAGACAGGAAACAATAAAGATTAGAGCAGAAATCAAGGATATTGACACCAAAAAAAAACAGATCAACGAAACCAGAAGCTGGTTCTCTGAAAGAATTAACAAAATTGATAAACCCCTAGCTAGTTTGATCAAAAAGGAAAGGACCCAATAAAATCAAGAATGACAGAGGAGAGATCACAACCAACACAGCAGAAATAAATCAATGAGAGAATATTATGAGCAATTATATGCCAATAAAATGGGCAATCTGGAAGAAATGACAAATTCCTAGAAACATATACACTACCAAAACTGGAACAGGAAGAAATTGAAAATTTGAACAGACCCATAGCCAGTAAAGAAATTGAATTAGTAATCAAAAATATCCTAAAAAACGAAAGTCCAGGACCAGTTGGCTTTCCAGGGGAATTCTACCAAACATTTAAGGAAGAGTTAACACCTGTTGTCTTGAAGCTGGTCCAAAAAATAGAAATGGAAGGAAACCTTCTAAACTCTATGAAGCCAGCATTACCTTGATTCTAAAACCAGACAGAGACCCCACTTAAAAGGAGAACTATAGACCAATTTCTCTGATGAACATGGATGCAAAAATCCTCAACAAGACATTAGCCAACCGGATCCAACAATACATTGAAAAAATTATTCACCACAACCAAGTGGGATCCATACCTGGGATGCAGGGCTGGTTCAATATCTGCAAGTCAATGAGATTCAAGGCAGCAATAAAAGAAAGGATAATAACCACAGGATCCTCTCAGTAGATGCAGAGAAAGCATTTAGCAAAATACAGCATCCTTTCCTGATAAAAACCTTCAAGAAAGTAGGGATAGAAGCATCATATATCAAGACCATAAAAGCCATATATGAAAGACCTAATACTAATATCATCCTCAATGGGGTAAAACTGAGAGCTTTCTCCCTAAGGTCAGGAACAAGACAGGGATGTCCACTCACCACTGTTATTCAACATAGTATTGGAAGTCTTAGCCTCAGCAATCAGACAACACAAAGAAATAAAAGGCATCCAAATCAGCAAAGAGAAAGTCAAACTTTCACTCTTCACAGAGGACAGGACGCTCTATATGGAAAACCCAAAGGATTCCAACAAAATACTGCTAGAACTGATCCATAAATTCAGCAAAGACTCAATCTAAAAATCAATGCACAGCAATCAGTTGATTCCTATACACTAACAATGAAGCAACATAAAGGGAAATCCAGGAAATCAATCCCATTTACAATTGCACCAAAAACCATAAAATGCCTGTGAATAAATCTAACCAAAGAGGTGAAAATTCTATACACGGAGATCTATAGAAAGCTTATGAAATAAATTGAAGACACAAAAGCACAGAAAAATATTCCATGCTCCTGGATTAGAAGAACAAACATTGTTAAGATGTCAATACCACCCAAAGCAATCTACATATTCAATGCAATCCCTATCAAAGTAACACCAGAATTCTTCACAGAGATAAAACAAATAATCCTAAAACTTGTATGGAACCAGAAAAGACCCTGAATAGCCAAAGCAATCTTTAAAAAGAAAACCAAAGCAGGAGGTATCACAATCCCGGACTTCAAGCTATACTACATACTACAAAGCTGTAATCGAGACTATATGTTACTGGCACAAGAACAGACACCGAGATCAATGGAACAGAATAGAGAACCCAGAAATGGACCCACAAATGTATGGCCAACTAATATTTGACAAAGCAGGAAAGAATATCAAATGGGAAAAAGTTTCTTTAGCAAACGGTGCTGGGAAAACTGGACAGCGCCGTGCAGAAGAATGAACCCGGACCCCTTTCTTACACCATACACTAAAATAAACTCAAAAGTCTATGAAAGACCTCAACGTAAGACAGGAAGCCACCAAAATCTGAGGAGAAAGCAGACAACAACTTCTTTGGCCTTGGCCACAGCAACTTCTTACTCAGGAAGTCTCCGGAGGCCAGGGCGATGAAAGCAAAAATGAACTACTGGGACCTCATCAAAATAAAGAGCTTCTGCACAGCAAAGGAAACAATAGCAAAACTAAAAGGCAGCCAACGGAATGGGAGAAGATAGTTGCAAACGACATATCAGATAAAGGGTTAGTACCCAAAAATCTATAAAGAACTTACCAAACTCAACACTCAAAAAACAAATAATCCAGTGAAGAAATGGGCAAAAGACATGAATAGACACTTCTCCAAAGAAGACATCCAGATGCCCGACACATGAAAAAAATGCTCAACGTCACTCAGCATCAGGGAAATACAGATCAAAACCACAATGAGATACCACCTTACACTTGTTAGAATGGCTAACATTAACAACTCAGGCAACAACAGATGTTGGCAAGGATGTGGAGTAAGAGGAACCCTTTTGCACTGCTGGAGGCAATACAAACTTGTACAGCCACTCTGGAAAACAGTATGGAGGTTCCTCAAAAAATTAAAAATAGAACTACCCTAAGACCCAGCAATTGCACTACTAGGTATTTATACAAATGATACAGGTATGCTGTTTCGAAGGGGCACATGCACCCCAATGTTTATATAGCAGCACTATCCACAATAGCCAAAGTATGGAAAGAGCCCAAATGTCCATCGATGGATGAATGGATAAAGATGTGGTATATATACACAATGGAGTATTACTCAGCAATCAAAAAGAATGAAATCTTGCCATTCGCAGCTAACTGGATGGAACCAGAGGGTATTACGCTAAGCAAAATTAGAAAAAGACAAATATCATATGACTTCACTCACATGAGGACTTTAAGATACAAACAAATGAACATAAGGGAAAGGGAAGCAAAGATAACATCAGGGAGGGGGACAAAACAGAAGAGACTCAAATATGGAGAACAAACAGAGGGCTACTGGAGGAGTTATGGGAGTGGGGATTGGCTAAGAAACATTAAGGACTCTACTCCTGAAATCACTGTTGCACTATATGCTAACTTGGATGTAAATTAAAAAAAAAATAAAAACGAAAGTCATACTGTGTATTGCTTTGGAGGGTCTTGCCCTTGGAACCATGGGTTTACATTTCAGGGTGATGGAGGAAGGCTAAAAATAGGGTCTATGGAGAGCAAAGAGGGAGTTTCTTTATATTCTGGAACAAAGTTCTCTCTTAACTCCCCTAAGGGGCAGAGGAACAGATAAGCAGACCACCTTATGTAAACTTGGAGTTTCAGAACTTTGGGGTTCCTCACATGGAGTTCAACTCCTGTACATGCAGGTGATATTAAACCCTCATGTTGCTTCATGGAGATTTAGAGGAACTGGTGCTAGATTGCTTTATGAACTCTGGTCTCTTATAGAGAAGTCTGGGTTAATTTGTTAGTTTGCAAGCAGAACATTTTATACCTTTCACATATTTGAAAGATAAATCTTTTACAAACCGTTTAAACATTTTCAGTTACTAAGTATTTACTATGTGTTGTCTTCTGGGATATCTGCTAGGAAAATAAAGATGAATATGATACAGTCAAGTCTTGAATTGTCTACAATCTAGCAAGGGAAACATAGATGAGAAGAGCTAAGTGTATCATGGTATAATGTGCCTCTAAGAGGAATACACAGAATGTCCTGAGGGCTTAGAATAATTAAGAATACATTTTTAGTAGTTGAAGAAATCAAAGAACTTAGAGGAAATGTAACCATCATTATAAAGGATTATCTTCTGGTTAAGAAGCCAAATGGATGTAACTTTTTCTACGGGTTCTGAGGATCTAGGATTCAATGACTCAATGTAAAAGCAAAGAATTATGGCATGTTTGTTAATGAGTTTAATGAAAGCTAACTCATCCATCAAATACAGAGTACCATCATGTGTTTATGTTAAAAGAATATAATTAGACAAGTTTTCCTCTGCCAAAAAAACATACTGGCTCCTGCTCTTATCAGCCCTTCAAAGCAACTTGGGTTATGTTTAACACCCTATTACAAGATTCCTTACACTGCAATATGATAGCTCAGTTGTTCCACAGTAAACTCAACTTTTTGATGGTATGGGTGATTACTAAGCACCATGAAATCTGATGGGAAAGTTAGAGGTATCTGCTATAGCCTACCGTATACCTAATTGTTTCCCAATATTCATTTTCCTTTTTATGCATTTAATACATTTACAGATATATTTTAACTGGCCACATGGCTTCTCAGCTCAACACTTTATATCCTCACTTCTTTCACAGTTAATTGAATCTATGTAATTAAGCTTTCATCATGGGTTGTAAGTAGAGATCATGGCTGAAATTTCTGAATATTACACTTAATATGAGTGGGGATACATTTTCCTCTTTTAGTCTCTCCCTTACATGCGGAGTACAGATACGGTCAAACACTTCATTAACATCTGTAAGGACTGAGGTAAGAGTAAAAATGGAGACCTGCATACCTGTATAAATATTTAAGAGACCTATTATAACAGTTATATAAAGTATTCTCTAGCCTTCTCACTTGATAATTTCATCTTCTTAACCTGGAAGGCCAAGTTTAAATCTAGAATTTCCACTTATCCACTTTCTGTGTAACAACTTGGGAATACTTGGAAACCTTGCCCCTAGCTCAAGGTCCCTGACTGATTAGCATACTACTCCTGTCTCATGTACTGTTCTGCACAGTAAGATTGGCTGTAGACATGCATGAATACTCCAGATCTCATGTCTAAGCCCCATCTATACCCAACCAAATAGTACTCCTTTAGGTTAACGGGTACACACACTTCATATTTACCTTCAGAATGACAGTCTTGGCCCTGTAAGCAAGAAAGTTTTGGAAGGGAATACGGAGTTCCCAAGTACTCTGTAGTCTAAAGGTAGAAGCACAGAATTCAGGTACACATGAACCCTTGCTCTTGGGCTTGCCGCCATATCCTGAGAAGCACTGAGTGATGAGCAGGACCATTTGCAGCACAGAATACAAAGAAGCAGGTCTTCCTGCCCAGCTCTAGGAGTGCTCCTACCTAGAGTGGTCGTGAGCCAATTTCCACCATTTACATAAGGGCAGTACACTACAGCTACACACTCCAATATGGCAGACACTAGTCCAAATTGAGTGGCCAATCCAAATTGACAGGAGTTGCAAATATAAAGTATATACATGCTTTTAAGATATAGTAGGAAAATGGTAAAATATTTCAATAATTGATCTATATTGATCTCATGTTGAAAAGATCTGAAATATTGGGATAAATAAAATAAATTAAGATTATATTATCTTCTATTATAGTTGGTAGAAATTTTTAAATTTCTGGTTTGGCTTGCATTTTATTTCTAATGAGCATTTTGTAGAGAGTGTTATGGTAGCAATATGAAGAGAACCCAGATCTCTGGACAATTTTGTGGAACAAAATGTACTTGCTGGGAATAGCTCATTTCCTTTTTTACTATTATTTAACTGAGAAGTAAATGGTCTTGTTGGAGCACCACATTCTTGGGGCTCTTTGTTTACCAGTTGAAACTACATACTCAGTAACATATGGATGATAAGTAACATTTGCAATAAACAAGGTATTTCAGCCCACCGTGGCATAAACAGACACATAACAAGTATTAAAATACACTTAATTGTATGATCCATGTGAGGAGAGATTTTGTTATATTCAGTGCATTCTTTTTTAAAGTCCTTTATTTTTCAGATGAATACTATCACCACAATGTTAATGGAGATACAAAGTACTAATGGAACATATATTAGAGTTTTATGCCATAGTAGGCAGACCTCTTAGAGAAGCAGAAAATATTTCACATGGACATTTTTTAAGGAAATAGAGAGGCAATAGCAGGAAGTGTCTAACAATAAGCAATAACACAGCTGGGTATGGGCTACAGATTAGTAAATTTGTATTTTTCATTATTCAGCTCCAATATACTCTGCAACTGATAAAACTTTTCTTGGATGCACTTGCTTTAGGTAGCATGAGTCTATATAGTGTACAAGGAAAATGTATCTTTATTATATGAATATATTAGGCAGCTTATATGGAGATTGGATGTTGCTTAAAGACCATCAATACTAGTGATGACCAAAATACTGTTCTGAAAATATTGTTTTTCCTAAGTCATTACTATGTAATTTTAGAGCTAATCTATTTTGCCATCTTTATTTTAAATTGGGTTTAAAAGATGTATTGTGTTTACAAAATGGTTTTTTGGGATTATTTGTTTTAGCAGCTTTTATGGTATTTCTTTATACCCAGTATTTGGAGGAAAAAAAACCAAATCCAGTAAGAAAATATCAGACAGTAAATTTTAAACAGTTCTGAAATATCTGTCATTTGACAAAACCATATTACTTTTTAATACTTGAGCATTGGAACATTCTGTATAAATAGGGGCACTTGGATCACTCCCTTTGCGGTAGATGTTTTAATCAACCCATAACTTTTCAAAACCTTCCAAAATTCTTGTTTCACACAAGTTTTTATACTCAAGAGTTTTAACCAAACTTTGTAGACAGTGATGTAAAACTCTCCTCTATACTTAAATAAGCTATAGGACTTTTAATGAGGTTGAATAGAAAAATTGTACTAATATTTAAAAAATGGAGGAATTCTAACTATTCCTTGGGCTGTTGCTAACATGGAAGGTAAGCAATGTTGAGTTCCAAAAGAAAACCATGGAGTTGGTTTTCAGTTGTTTAGGTTTCTTCCCCCCACCCCCCCACACTGATAAACCAAAAATGAATACTGAAATTTTAAGGTTTTTGCAAATGTTGAACAAATATAGTTCTTAAGTTTGGAGGATGCCCTAGACATCCAACCAAGGTACCTGAGGTGATTAAACTTGACTGTTTTAACTTCTTAATTCACTAAACATGACGAGTCTTCTTGAAAATCCAGTGAAAGCTGACCAATAACTAACTGTGGTTACAGTCTTGGAGAAACATATCCCAGAGAACCATGAGTGACATTATTAAAAGATAATGAAACAGTAGAGTCTGAATAGGTGCTTGAAAAATGAGCAAACCCAACACTGGTATTCCTTGCTAGCTAAAAGATTGCTAGCTAAAAGTATAAGTGAAAAGTATGGAGGTTTAAAACAAGGACAATAGTGGTTTCTTTTTTATCACAACTGGTAAATGTTAGTTTCTTAAGGTTTCCTTATAAAACTCTTCCTATAATGTTTTAGTTCTAAAAAAAAATATATAATGTTATTGTGTCTTAAGTCATAGATATATAATTAGGACTATTCTTTAGATAAGTAGCAAGATGGCAAAATGCTATTTAGATCATTTTTGCAAAATACTCTTATTGTCTTCAATACTGAAAAATATGCTCATTCGTATTCTTCTAGCTCTTTCCACCTTGCCTCTATATAGGACTATGCCAGCCTGAATAAGCACAAGAATGTGTTGAATAAAAATATCACTGAAGAGTAATAATCGTATATTCCTAAAATAGCGTTGTAAATTTTACCAATTCTAGATGCACTTCTAATTTCATGAACTATTGGGACATTCCTTTTGATTTTATGAGAACTATATAAAAGCTCATTATCTAAATCTGATTTAAAAACTATTTCTAAAATCAAATGTCTAAACAGAAGCCAAAAATTATTCATACACCCTGAAGAAAAAAATAAAAATTAGATCTAAGGTGACTTCAATGTGAGCCAAATGGCATAATGAACCTATAAAATGCTTAGTGAAATGCAGTCAGGCTTGTAGATGTGTTTACCAAAAAGGAATGTTCTGCTTTCATATTTATTATGATCTTTCACCGATTTAAGACTCCTATATACTGAAACTCAGTAAACATCTTTAATTTACATAAACCACAGCATTAAAAAAAATACAAGAATGGATTAACACACACACACACACACACACACACACACACACACACACATTAGATTACACCAGCCTCAGCAATTAGAAAAGAGAAAGATGTTATGGAGGCTAAGGAATATTTAGTAAAAATATTATCAATATATATTTCCTTAGGAATTAATACTACAGGGGGATTCATAAATGCCATTTACCTTAGTTGCACTGTTAGAAATCAATGAACTGAATCTTCAGAATACAATTTCAATAACATACTTAAGAGTCCAATAGGCATCATTTTTTACTTCTATTAAGTTGAAAAGTCAGAAGGAAGGTCTAGTTTACTTAGAGGGAGTTTGTTCTAAGTGAGATTTTACTTTTCAGACTGTTGGGCTAATGATTAACGTCACATACCGTACATCTTCGTCTACAAACTGTGGGGTCTATTAAATGTAATTACCTTTCCCCATGGCTTTAAATTGACGGCAGATTCAAAATGAAGGTGGCTTCTATTAAATTTAATTACTTCCCCCTGAAGCTTACTTGGCAAAACTGTGACTAGTAATGAAAGTGGATTCTATAAAAAAGCTGCATGGTCAAGGTGTGGCTATTAAATTAGCAATGTTATTAATGAAAAAAAATGTAGGACAATACTTGAAATGGGATAGTTTTTTATTCAAGTGTATTTTTGTGACAATATGACTGGTACATTAAGTTCTCAATTTTCTACTCAATGCAACTTTCAAGCAATAAGTTACTTATTGATTATAACAAGGAAAAATAATTTAAGAACTTCATCTAATGTTTCCCTGTATACAAAACAGGGACCCTTTCATCATTTCAATTCAATTGACATTTTAAGTCAACATGATGTAATAAAAGAGGAAAAGAATTAGAAAAACAAGTACTGTTCTTATTAACTATATAATCAGTTCCTTCTTCCTGAGCTGGTTACCTCATCTGAAAGAATATGTCTTATCTACATAAGACAAATACTAAGAATTAGAGAAAAAGGGTTGTTTTGCAAATCGCTTTGCCTTTAAAAAAAAAAAAAAGGGCCCTCTATTTTGGAGCAGCTTAGATTTATATTAAAAAAAATACTCCCCTATTAACTGATCATATATTCATTCAACATTCAATGTCCAATTGACTATATAGCCAGTCACAATGCAGCAGTCCTGTATTAGAGGTATAAATACTTATCTATAGGATTGTATAATCAAGCAAGTGTGAATACAAAAGTCAAATACTTTGTCACTATGGGAAGAGCCTGTGATGGTTCCAGAGCAGATTTTCCGACCCATGGGGAACACTCACATCCCTTGCCTCATCATTTGTTTAGAAGTGTACTGTAAGGAGACCTGCGTGGCTCAGTCAGCCATCCAACTCTTGATTTCTGCTGAGGTCATGATCTCACAGTTCCCGAGTTCCGGTCCCTCGTCAGACTCTGCACTAACAGCACGGAGCCTGCTCAGATTTATCGCTCTCTCTTTCTCTCTCTGCCTCTCCCCCACTTGTGTTTTCTCACCCTCTCAAAATAAAAGTTTGGGAGGAAAATGTACTATAGCCAAATCTAGTATCTACCTGCTCTTCCAGCCACACCATAAGCCCCCAGTCTTGAAACAGGCACCAATTTGCAGAGTCCCTCCACTTCAGGAGATGCTCAATCTCCCACAGTGGTCTCTTGAGAGAAAACCTCGCACTATTCTTGAGGTAGGAAGATAGTTAACTTTCCATCCTCCTCCCTGGCTATAAGGACATACTCTCAGCATCAGAGACAATAGCAACAGTTCTCTCAAGGAAATTTCCATCTTCTTGATATCCTAACATGAAGGCTATCTGTATTACCAGAGGGGGCTATTTTTAAATTTTTCTCTTATAGCTTAGTCATGAACTAGTTCTCAGATATTTTTCTTTGTTCTGAATTGGTTTTCTTGCTCATACTTATGTTTGCACCCGTTTTCTATTATAGTTCCAAAATTTTTCTTTTTTTGTATAGTATTTTTATTAATATATGAAATTTATTGTCAAATTTGTTTCCATACAACACCCAGTGCTCATCCCAAAAGGTGCCCTCCTCAATACCCATCACCCGCCCTCCCCTCCCTCTCCTCCCTCTCACCCCCCATCAACCCTCAGTTTGTTCTCAGTTTTTAAGAGTCTCTTATGCTTTGGCTCTCTCCCACTCTAACCTCTTTTTTTTTTTTTCCTTCCCCTCCCCCATGGGTTTCTGTTAAGTTTCTCAGGATCCACATAAGAGTGAAACCATATGGTATCCAAAATTTTTCTTTTCAATATATTTTTTTTAATAGGATAGTGAGGAGCATGGAATACTGTGGGAACAGAAGCGTTACTAAATAACCTAGGTAAGACGATCATGGACGCTTCCTAGACGGAGAATCAGAGGGAAAATGAAAAAGAACTAATGCACGGATTTGCTAAGTGAAAGCATAGGGAAGGGGAGATTAAACAAAAGGAACAGTACACGTAAAGACTCAGAGGTACCAAGGAGCGTCTTTTATTTGGAGAACCTGGTTAGAGCACAGCAAGAAAGCGTAGTGCAAGACAGGCAAACAGGCCAATTTTGCGATTGAAATTTACGGTGACTGAGAGATTTTTCCACCAACATCCTCAGATTTGTTCTAATAAGTCTTCCTCTAAACCAACAAAATTTTCAAAATTAAATGACATTTTGAGAAGACAGCTTTCATCCTTTTATGTATAGTATTATACCCAATGAGCTTGCTTTTATGGTTAATAAAGTTAATATGCTGGAAATCTGTATTAGTATGTATTCTGAGCACAGGATTTGCCTTGTTTACTGTTGTACCTTTAATTTCTGGCAAGCAGTTCTCAATATAGTATGAAATAGTTGTACAATGTTTATTAATAAATTCTGGATAATGCCAATAAAGTGTTAAATATTGAAAGTATAGATTTCACAGTATTCCAACAAATACCTCTACATTAGTTTTCTCTGTCACAAATCACCACGAATGTTAACCGTTTTGCATTTTTCATGTGTATCCAATCACCAGGCTATATACCTTAAACTTACACAGAATTATATGCCAGTTGTATCTCAATAAAGCTGGAAATAAAAAAAAAGATATATACAAATCACCACAAACTATGCGTCTTAAAACATCACCAATTTAAGTATATTATCTTACCATTCTGGAGGTCAGAAGCTCATCTCAGGTAAAACCAACATAAACTCAAAACATGGACAGGAATGGTTTTTCTCTGAAGACTCTAGGAGAGATTCCATGTTCTCACCTTTTCCAACTTTCAGCAGACAACTCCATCCCTTGCATAGACGACCCCATCCTCCATCTTCGAAGCCAGTATTGCAGCTCCCTGACTATGCTTCTGTGGTCAAGACTCCCACTGGTTCTCTTCTGCTTCCCTCCTCTGTTTTTAAGAAGGCTTGTGATTACATTGGGCCCACGTGAGTAACCCAGGTTACTCTATTTTACGGTCAATTGATTAACAAAATTAATTGCACCTTTGCCATGTATCTCACCAAGTTTTAGTTTGCAACATCCAGGTTCAAAGGTTGCCGGCAATTGGACTTGGACATTTTGTGGGACCCATTATTCTATCTACTACAATCCAAAATACTAAAATCATTTGTTTGATATGCAATTTGATCTTTAAGTTTGTGCTTGGGAAAAGCAAGAGGAAGCCACATACCAAGGACAGGGGAGGGGGTGAGAACCCTCCCAATGCCTGGGTCCGGCTCACAGGTCAATCAGAGGTCACATCTTTTGGATGCCATCCCTCCAACAGGTGTATATTATTAATGACTAACATTCCTGTTTTGCTTCCTAATATCTGTACTCAAAGAAAAAAAAATACCCGTTTGTTGTTAGATAAATTTGGAAGCACAACACAAGTATAATATTAAAATGTAATCCTTCAATTTTAAGTGTCTTATAATCCATATCTACTGATGAGAGAAGACAATAATTTTTATTAAGTAGAGAAATACCCTGGTTTACCACAAAGCATAGAGAACAGAGAGAGAAAATTTAAACACCAGAGAAGGAACTCCAAAACAGATGCTTCTTAAATGCCTCAACTAAAGGGTAAAATTCAGCTTCAGAAGTTATTTTGATGTGTGATTAATGCATGTTAAATGCAGTTGTCTGTGGTTAACAGAAACTTGACTAGCTCGTTACATTATATACTTGGAAAAATCTTCATGTAAAACAAGTGAGGTGAGTCAATTTAATTAGGCAAATTGAATCTAATTTAACAATCTGAAAAAGTTCTAAATTTATTACAAAGAAATTGAAAATGCTCCTTAAAAAAGGATTAGGTGAAAAAAGAAAACATGCATTGATTAAGATTAAAAGCACAAGTTTTTTTCTCTCAGTTTTGATGTAGTCTGATGGATTATGTCCTTGGGATTCTCATTAGATTAAAATCCTGGCTTTAAATAAAAAATAAATAATCCTGGCTTTAGGTTTTGAGATCTAGTTTGAGAGATTCGATATTTCATTTTACTTTCTACAGTGAAAGAAATAACATTCTGAAAAAGTAGTAAAAAAAATAGTTAAATGTATATGAAATTCATTGCTAAGTTGACTCTCCCCCCCCAAAAAAAACAAAAACAAAAAAACAGGAAAGTCAATTCTCAGGCCCCAAGTGAAATATCCAGAACCCCAAAGTCATATAAGAAACAAATCAATTTTCATCTTGAAGATTCGCCCTGAGGGTATCTGCTAAATGCTAAAGATCTTGAGATTCTGATTTGAAGGCTATTTTAAATCTTACAGGGAATAGGAAATAAATCCCTAGGCACACTTGACATGGAAGCTCTAATAGGAGAAATCTGTGTAAAACTAAGACCTCAAAGGGCTATATCCTTTGAATAACAATTAATGAGAGAGAAAATCTGTTTTGCCAAAAATAACAGCAAGAAAACATGCCATTTTCAATCCTGGAACAAGGTGGAAAGAGGGATAAATCTCTAGAAAATCTGTAACCTATAATCTGTAATCTGGTTTTGGTTTCCATATAGATTTGTTTTAGGAAATTATCGTAGTTATAGGGTCTAAAACCTTGAGAGAGAATTTAGAAAAAAAAAGTTACTAGTATAAGCAAACACAGATACATCCCTTTTGAAAAACTTCAGCTCAAGTTTCCAAAAATAAGGTTTGAGGGGAAATGAGTAGTTCACAGTCAAAAAACACAAAACATGAAAGAAAACAAGGCTGAGTTAAAACCAACAAAAACAGACAAAATTTCCAAAAACAATTTTGAAAGGATTAAGCAGAAAATAAATTTTATACACAGGACTATATATATATATATATATATATATATATATATATATATATAAAATTTATATGTAACATGTATATATTTGTTGAAATAAATACAAGGCTTGAACATAAAAGCAGAAAACTAGCATAAACACTATTCAATATTACCCAAAAAATGAAAATATTTAAAACTGAAATTTAAAACTCAAGGTCTGTATTAGCAGATGAATTGTACCTAAGGGAGAATGTTAGAAACCTGGACAACTAAAGTAAGTAACATGGAAGACGGGAAGAGAGAATGAGATACAAGTTCTACACAATAGTTTGCTATAACCAGCTCTGATCAGCTTGTAAGAGTTATTTGTACATTACCTCTTTCCAAGTCTGTTTACGAATATCACCTTTGATAGCTTGAAATTTACCATGGGGAATATGCACACCATGGAAGTCTGAAAATCCCATAATCAGGGCTTTTTTTTTTTTTTTTTAATTTTGAAAAGCCAATGTTAAACATTTACCATCACGTCTCTAGGTCCATATAAAACCCCAAAGTACCTAACAGAATAGAGAAAATAGCAGCATCTAGAGGTAATGGGGTGATAATTTTTCAAAATTCTTAAAAAAATATCAATTGAGTAAGCCTAAGACCTTAGGAGTATTAATTATAAACTTAGAATTTTATACTCAGTAGAAATATTACTTAAGAATGAGGGTTAAAGAAATTATCATCCAGGAAAAAAAATAGCAAGAGAATAAGGAAAGTCCAAAGATGACATTTAAACAGAAAGTAAACAACCCCACATTGAAATTTTATATAAACAAAAAATGGTCTTTAATAGAGGTGATAAATTGATACTTTTGGCAAAGCTATTTAACTACTCCTTCACTTGTTTAATAATTATAAAATGTTTCTACAAAAAAAAAAAAAAGTTCACCTATACCCAAAGGTGAGACTGGCAAATATCTCCAATGACCTCTAGACAATGCAGGTGATTTTTTTCTTCTTTTCTATTTCAGCTATCCAGCTATCTTGTAAAGGGTCTCCAATTCAACTGCCCACCTAACTCAGGAGTGGGCTAAAACCAGCAAAGATAGTCCATCATCTTCTCTTTAAGACATTTTTTAAAAAATCTAAATTGATATCTCAATCAAATAAAAAATTTTGTTAGGTTGGCACTGGATTGCAGTTTTGGTAGCAGTTTATCCTTGTTTCTAGGACATGACCATTCTTTGTTTCCTCAGCTTGGAAAGCAGTAGGACACTCAGTTCTGTCCTTTAGAAGTTTTTAGTTTAGCTCTTTGTCATTCAGCCCTACACACCTTCAAACTTCAGCAAACATTTTTATATATAAAAAAGCCTTATATATATTATATATATTATATATTATATATTATATATTATATATTATATATTATATATTATATATTATATATTATATATTATATATATCTGATATATAAAAAGCCACACATTTTAGCCCATCTGTCCACCAATTTCATCACTGTAACCCAGACAGAATGCAAAATCCCTGCTGGTTTCCTTTTCCTCAAAAAACAGCCCTCTGTTAGAGACCAAGCCCAGATTCTTAGTCTCCACCTACGCCCACAATCAGGAAGTGCCCCCAGAGGAAATATGGCTACAGGTCCTCAGAATCCATTCAATTCTGCCTCTAGAACTTCAATTTCTTCATTGTTGAAAGACTCCACCCACCCCAACCCCATCCCTTATCATAAATCTCTGTTTTTTTCAATACTAGTGAACTTTATAAGATTTTGCTCTATTTTTCACAGGCTTTCTACATAGCATTTTAACCTTCTGCATAGCCTCACTCTACAGAAAATGTCTTGTGGGCAAAGGACCACACATTTGAGGACACTCACTTCTCTAGTTTCTCACTCCACACTGTGTGATTGCTAAAAATTTGGTGGTTTCTCTTCCCGCTACAGAAATTAACCCTGGGCCAGCCAAGATTAATTCTTCTCTCAGGCCAGAAGAGGCAACTCTAACCTCATTTTAGAAAAATCTCCCTTCTCTGGAATGTTAGCCCCTCTAGTCCCCATTGTCTTATATCTCTACAATGCTTTAAAATTTGTGCAATTAATAATGATCTTGTTAATTGTTTATGGTAGGAATGTAGCACTTCCATATCTTACCATAAATAATCAGAAAGCAGATGTACATTTAATTATTAACACTATTCTTTATAATGTACCTACACATTATATATGTATACACACACACACACACACACACACACACACACACACAATTTGATTTAAAAATATCACAGCAAATGAGTGAACACATGAACATGTAAAATATCTAAGTCCGTAAGAAACAACAAACAAACCAAAACACCAAATAACTAGTTGATAAAGCAAAGTTGAGGTTATTGCTTCCTAGAATAAAGGAAGGTGCTACCTTAGGGTTTGAATGCCTTTTTTGGAAGTGGCAAGTATGATAATGAATAATGGGAAACCTTATTTAAAATGAAGAAAGAAAGTCCTGAATGGGGAACGTCTCATGTACATACCACTCATTACAGCCTGCTTAATTAGAAGAGGGAAGGAAGATTGCTCCCTGCCCTCACAGTAAGGCACTAATCACCACTCATGGCTAGTGAGACACCTCCAAAGCCTCTAAATTTCTGTTCAAAACAATCCTCCTTGGGGTGCCTGGGTGGCTCAGTCAGTTAAGTGTTGGACTTTGATTTTAGTTCAGGTTATGATTTCACAGTTCATGAGTTCGAGCCCTGCATCAGGCTTTGCACTGACAGTGCAGAGCCTGCTTGGATTTTCTCTCTCTCCACCTCCCTCTGTCTTTCTCGCTCTCTCACACACACAATAAATAAAAAAAACTTAAAAAAAACAAAAACAAAAACAAAACAATCCTCCTCAATCCTACCTCAGGATAGACCTTCCCCTTGTCTCTGCGGGCATGCCTATGCTTTGCCACTGTTTGCTCACGGCAAATTGCAATTCGTCTATTATAAACTCAGTTATTAAAAAAAAAAACTTGCTATTTTGTTTTTTTGGTTGATGGAAAACAAGGGCAAGATGTTTGGGGGTCTGGTACAAGGTAGGTCTTTTATGCAGGGGTTTGATCAAGATTGAGAAATATTTTTTTAGATAATGGTGGAATTGGTGCCTAGGCCAAGGTAAGGGTGTTCTGAGGAAGTGTTTTAGAGAACTCTTGAAAGGTCACAGTCTTTTTGAACTCCTTTGAATAATCTATTGTTATGGGAAGGGTCCTTGAAGAGGACTAGTGCTATTATCAGATAAATAGATTTTTAGGAAGTTCCTGAAACAAACAATAAAGTTATCTGTAACTTTATATCTTTATTCATGTTTCCTGTCAGGGTCATATCAATATCATACCAATAATTGTATTAACAGAGACAGTTGAATATTAAAGTCATGTAAATGAAGACAATCTCCAGGTCCTTAATGTTATTAAATGTGGCTGGTTTCTTTTCCCAAGGAAACGAAGACAGTGGTGACATTCCAAAGAACCACTTTTATATGATGATTATAAGAATATGAATTCAGAATTTAGGAACACGTCAATAAGAAAGACACCATTTTTTTCAAGAATTTTTACGATGGAGTGGAAAGAAAGAGACAATAACAAAAAAAGATTAAAAATGTCAAAAAAAGGTTTTCGTTGTTTGGTTTGGTTTGACATCTTCTCTCTCAAAATTGCATTGGTGCTTGTTTATTAAGGATAAGCTACATATAATTTTTTACTCACTGAGGGTACTTTCCCTCAGTGAGGGCAAGTAAAGAGTGCCTTAGCATGACCAATGATCCCTCACCCGACTTTCAAATAGAACAGACTTAGCATCTTGGAATCATTTATAAGATCTTCCTTAAAATAATAGCAACAAGGAGTAAACATTGAATTTCTAAAATGGATTCTTTATAGGACAGTGGAAAACTCACTGGGAGCATAGGTTGCTCACTCTGGGTTTATTGAGTCTTCCCGTGGTCCTGGATGAGTGTGGAACTGAAGACAAAAGACCCTTTGTTTTTCCCTATTTTTTTTTCTTTTTTTAATTAATTTTTTAGTTTACATCCAAGTTAGCTAGAATGTGGTGCAATAATGATTTCAGGAGTAGAACCAGTGATTCATCCCCTACATATAACACCCAGTGCTCATCCCAACAACTGTCTTCCTTAATTCCCCTTGCCCATTTAGCCCATCCCCCCACCCTTCCAGCAACCTTAATTTGTTCTCTATATTTAGAATCTCTTATATTTTGTCCCTGCCCTGTTTGTTTTTTAATTTTTTAAGTTTATTTATTTTTGAGAAAGAGAGAGAGAGAGAGAGAGAGAGAGAGAGAGAGAGCGCACAAGATGGGGAGGGACAGAGAGAGAGGGAGCATAGAATCTGAACCAGGCTCCAGCCTCTGAGCTATAAGCACAAAGCCTGACGTGGGGCCTGAACCCACAAACTGTAAGTTCATGACCTAAGCCAAAGACAGATGTTCAAGTGACTGAGCCAACCAGGCACCCTTGTCCCCATCCCTGTTTTTATAATATTTTTCCCCTGCCCTTATGTTCATCTGTTTTGTCTCTCAAAGTCCTCATATGTGTAAAGTCATCTGATTTTTGTCTTTATCTGACTAATTTCCCTTAGCATAATACACTCTATTTCCATCCACATTGTTGCAAATGGCAAGATTTCATTCTTTTTGATTGCTGAGCAATAGTCCATTGTGTGCGTGTGTGTGTGTGTGTGTGTGTGTGTGTGTGTGTACCACATCTTCTTTATCCATTCCTCTGTCAATGGACATTTGGGCTCTTTCCATACTTTGGCTACTGTTGATAGTGCTGCGATAAACATTGGGGTGCATTTGCTCCTTCTAAACAGCACACTTGTAGCCTTTGGATAAATACCTAGTAGTGTAATTGCTGGGTCGAAGGGTAGTTCTATTTTTAATTTTTTGAGGAACCTCCATACTGTTTTCCAGAGTGGCTGTACCAGTTTGCATTCCCACCAGCAGTGCAAAAGTGTTCCTCTTTCTCCACATCCTTGCCAACATCTGCTGTTGCCTGAATTGTTAATGTTACCCATTCTGACAGGTGTGAGGTGGTGTCTCATTGTGGTTTTGATCTGTATTTCCCTGATGATGAGTGATATGGAGCATTTTTTCATGTGCTGGTTGGCCATCTGGATATCTTCTTTGGAAAAGTGTCTATTCGTGTCTTTGGCCCATTACTTCACTGGATTATTTGTTTTTTGGGTGTTGAGTTTGATAAGTTCTTTATAGATTTGGGATACTAACCCTTTATCTGATATGTTGTTTACAAATATCTTCTCCCCTTTGTTGGTTGACTTTTAGTTTTGCTGATTGTTTCCTTCTCTGTGGAGAAGCTTTTTATCTTGAGAAGTTCCCAATAGCCCATTTTTGCTTGTGTTCCCTTGCCTCCAGAAACGTGTTGAGTAAGAAGTTGCTGCAGCTGAGGTCAAAGAAGTTTTTGCCTATTTTCTCCTCAAGGATTTTGATGGCTTCCTGTGTTACATTTAGGTCTTTCATCCATTTTGAGTTTATTTTTGTGTATGGTGTAAGAAAGTGGTCCGGGTTCAATCCTCTGCATGTCAATGTCCAGTTTTTCCAACACCATTTGCTGAAGAGACTGTTTATTCCATTGTATATTCTTCCTCGCTTTGTCAAATATTAATTGGCCATATGTTTGTGGGTCCATTTCTGGATTCTCTATTCTGTTCCATTCACCTAAATGTCTGTTTTTGTGCCAATACCATATAGTCTTGATGATTACAGCTTTGTAATACCTCCTGAAGTCTGAATTGTGACACCTCCTAATTTGGTTTTTTTTTTTTCAAGATTGCTTTGGCCATTTGGGGTCTTTTCTGGTTCCATACAAATTTTAGGATTGTTGTTCTAGCTCTGTGAAGAATGTTGGTGTTATTTTGACAGGGATTGCATTGAATGTGTACGTTGCTTTAGGTAGTATCAACATTTTAAGAATATTTGTTCTTCCAATCCATGAGCATGGAATATTTTTCCAATTTTTTGTATCTTCAATTTCTTTCATAAACTTTCTATAGTTTTCAGTGTATAGATTTTTCACCTCTTTGGATAGGTTTATTCTTAGGTATTTTATGGTTTTGGTGCAATTGTAAATGTGCATGATTCCTTGATTTCTCTTTCTGCTGCTTCAGTGTTGGTATTTGGAAATGCAAAGGATTTCTGTGCATTGGTTTTATATTCGGCGACGTTGCTGAATGCATGGATTAGTTCTAGCAGTTTTTTTGGTGGAATCTTTTGGGTTTTCCATACAGAGTATCATGTCATCTGTGAAGAGTGAGTTTGACTTTCTTCTCTTTGCTGATTTGGATGCATTTTATTTCTTTGTGTTGTTTGATTGTTGATGCTAAGACTTCCAATACTACGTTGAATAACAGTGGCAAGAGTGGACATCCCTGTCATGATCCTGACCTTAGGGGGAAAGCTCTCACTTTCTCTAATATTGATATATGATATCAATAATATGATATTAGTTGTGGGTCTTTCATGTATGGCTTTTATGGTCTTGATATATGATCCTTCTATCCCTACTTTCTTTAAATTTTTAAAAATGTTTTTATTTAGTTTTGAGACAGAGACAGAGCATAGCAGGGGACGGGCCGAGAAAGAGGGAGACACAGAATCCAAAGCAGGCTCCAGGCTCTGAGCTGTCAGCACAGAGCCCAACGTGGGGCTCAAACTCATGGAGTGTGAGATCATGACCTGAGCTGAAGTCAGATGCTTAACCAGGCGCCCCAGAGATACCCAGGCGCCCCAATCTATCCCTACTTTCTTGAGGGTTTTTATCAACAAATGTGCTGTATTTTCTCAAATGCTTTCTCTGCATCTCCTGAGAGGATTGTATGGTTCTTGTCCTTTCTTTTATTGATTTGATGAATCACATTGATTGTTTTGTGGATATTGAACCAGCCCTGCATCCCAGGTATAAATCCCACTTGATCGTGGTGATTAATTCTTTTAATGTGTTGTTAAATCCGGTTGGCTAGTATCTTGTTGAGAATTTTGGCATCCATGTTCGTCAGGGAAATTGGTCTGTAGTTCTCCTTTTTAATAAGGTCATTGGTTTTGGAATAAAGGTAATGCTGGTCTCATAAAATGAGTTTTGAAGTTTTACTTCCATTTCTATTTTTTGGAACAGCCTCAAAAGAATAGGTGTTAAATCTTCTTTAAATGTTTAGTAGAATTCCCCTGTAGAGCCATCTAGCCCTGGACTCTTGTTTTTTGGGAGATTTTTGATTACTAATTCAATTTCTTTTCTGGTTATGGGTCTGTTCTAATTTTCTATTTCTTCCTGTTTCCGTTTTGGTAGTGTATATGTTTCTAGGAATTTGTCCATTTTTTTCAGATTGTCCAATTTATTGGCATATAGTTGCTCATAATATTCTCTTAGAATTATTTGTATTTCCGCTGTTTTGGTTGTGATTGCTCCCCTTTCATTCTTATTTATTTGGCTCCTTTCCTTTTTCTTTTGATCACACTGGCTAGGGTTTATCAATTTTGTCAATTCTTTCATTGAACTAGCACCTGGTTTCATTGATCTGTTCTACTGCTTTTGGTTTTTTTGTTTGTTTGTTTTTTGTTTTTATTTGGATTTGATAGCATTTATTTTTGCTCTAATCTTTGCTATTTCCCATCTTTTGCTGGTTTGAGGTTTTATCTGCATTATTTTTCCAGCTCTTTAAGGCGTAAGGTTAGAGTGTGTATCTGAGACCTTTCTTCCTTCTTTAGGAAGGCCCAGATTGCTATCTAATTCTGTCTTATGACCGCCTTTGCTGCGTCCCATAGGTATTGGACTGTGGTGTTATCATTTTCATTGGCTTCCATGTACTTTTCAATTTCTTCTTTAACTTCTTTGTCAGCCCATTCATTCTTTAGTAGGATGTTCTTTAATCTCCAAGTATTTGTTGTCTTTCCAATTTTTTCCTGTGGTTGATTTTGATTTTCATAGCATTGTGGTCTGAAAATATGCACGGTATGATCTCGATCTTTTAGTACTTGTTGAGGGCTGATTTGTGTCCCAGTGTGTGATCTATTCTGGAGAATGTTCCATTTGCACTGGAGAAGAATGTATATTCTGCTGTTTTAGAATGAAATATTCTGAATATATCTGTTAAGTCGATCTGGTCCAGTGTGTCATTCAAAGCCATTGTTTCCTTGTTGATTATCTGCTTAGATGTTCTGTCCATTGCTGTAAGTGGGGTAAAGTACCTTACTATTATGGAATTATTGTCAATGAATTTTGTTATGTCTGTGATTGTTTATATATTTGGGACACCACGTTGGGGGCATAAATGTTTATAATTGTTAGATCTTCTTGGTGGATAGACCCTTAAATTAGGATATAATGTCATTCTTAATCTCTTGTTACAGTCTTCATTTTAAAATCTAGATTTCTGATATAAGTATGGCTACTCCAGCTTTCTTTTGGTGACCATTAGCATGATACATGGTTCTCCATCCCCTTACTTTCAATCTCCAGGTGTCTTTAGGTCTAAAGTGGGTCTCTTATAAACAGCATATAGATGGATCTTGTTTTCTCATACATTCCATTACTGTATGTTTTTGATTGGAACATTTAGTCCATTGACATTTACTGATCTTTTTCTTTTAATCATTGTTTATTTTTAAGCAAGTGAGAGAGAGACAGAGTGAGAGCAGGGGAGAAACAGAGAGAGAGGGAGACACAGAGTCCAAAGCAGGCTCCACGCTCTGAGCTGTCAGCATGGAATCTGACCCAGGGCTCAAACCCACGAATTGTGAGATCATGACCTGAGCTGAAGTCGGACGCTCAACCCACTGAGCCATCCAGGCATCCGTGGTCCATTGACATTTAGAGTACTGAAAGATATGAATTTATTGCCATTGTGCTACCTGTAGAATTGGAGTTTCTGGTGATGTTCTCTGGACCTTTCTAGCTTTTGTTACTTTTGGTATTTTTTGTTTTGTTTCATCTTTTCTCCCCTCAGAGAGTCCCCCTTAAAATTTCTTGCAGGGCTGGTTTAGTGGTCATGAATTCCATTAGTTTTTGTTTGTCTGGAAAACTCTTTATCTCTCCTATTTTGAATGACAGCCTTGCTGGAAAAAGAATTCTTGGTTGAATATTTTTATGATTCAGCACACTGAATATATAATGTCACTCCTCTCTGGCTTGCCAAGTTTATGTGGATAGGTATGCTGTAAACCTGATCTGTCTTTTCTTGTAGGTTAAGGACTTATTTCTCCCTTTCTGCTTTCATGATTCTTCCCCAGTACGTGTGTATTTTGTAAATTTGACTATGATATGCCTTGTTGATGGTTGGTTTTTGTTGAACCTAATGGGAGTTCTCTGTACTTCATGGATTTTGATGTCTGTTTCTTTCCCCAGGTTAGGAAAGTTTTCTGCTATGATTTGTTCACATACACCTTCCACCCCTTTTTCTTTCTCTTCATCTTCTGGGACTCCTATGATTTTGATGTTATTCCTTTCTAATAAGTTACTGAGTTCTCTAATTCTTATATCATGCTCCTTTGTCTTAGGTTCCCTTTTTTTTTCTGCTTCAGTATTCTCCATAATTTTGTTTTCTATATCGCTGATTCGCTGTTCTGCTTCATCCATTCTGGCTGTCATAGCATGCATTTAAGATTGTATCTCAGTTGCAACATTTTAAATTTCATCCTGACTAGATTTTACTTCTTTTATCTCCACAGAAAGGGATTCTATGCTTGTTTTCAAACCCAGCTAGTATTCTTATTATCATGATTCTAAATTCTAGTTCAGACATCTTGCTTATATCTGTGTTGATTAAATCCCTGCTGTCATTTCTTCCTGTTCTTTCCTTTGGGGTTGAATTCCTTCTTTTCATCATTTTGGAGGAAGAGAAACAAGTAATAAAATAAAAAATTAAAATTAAAAAAATAAAAACAACACAAAAATATCAAATAAAGGAAGCTAGATCCTAGGTGTGTTTTGGTGTGGTTGTTGACAGAAGCTTTATAATATAGAGAAAAAAGGGAAATAAAAAGAAGAAAAAAAGAAAGAAAACATTTAATTTTTTTATAAAAATGTAAAATATATTTTTTCTTTCTGTATCCAAGAATAAGAAACGAAAAAGAGAAAAACCATGAATAGATAGACCAGCAAACAGATTAAAATCCAAACGAAATTACATCCACTTTCTCCTAGAAGTCAAACTATGAAGCACTTTATAGTCTGTACACTAAGCCAGTGGAGAGAACTGTGGTCATCCTCTAGGACTAGGTTGCCACAGTTGGATGGCACTTGGTGTTATGGCTCCTTTCTCCACTAGGTGGCACTGCTTAGCTTATTGATGTGGATCAGTGTGGCACTGTACAGGTGTATGCACTGGTGCAGGAGAGGTGAAAATGACATCACCCAGCTTCCCAATCTTTAGCGTCAGAACTCTGCCCTTATCCACTGTCCATCAGGTACTCCTCCTTTGTCTCTGGCTTCTGTCCACTTCCCGCTTCTACACTGTCCGTGACCAAGCTGTCAGCCTGCCAGGCAGCACCTCTCTCCCGAATTTTATCTCAGATGGTGCTGTGCTTCCAAACCCCTCACTTCTGAGGGCCCTGTGGCTTAGGCCTGCTCTGATTCTCTGTGGAAGTGTCTCACTGAGCAATGGTCGGGTGTTGGGTTGCTCCCAGGAACACTCATGTGACCATGCTGCTGCAGGGGCCCCTGGGTGCCACCTGCCCCAGCAAAAGTTCCCGTGATCGTGTAGCAGCAACAGTTCAGGAGATTATGGCAAATCACAACACACAACTGGTGCCAAGTTTCACTACACCCCAGTGTCCTTGTTCCAACACCAGCAAACTTGCTGTTCTCCAGGGTCCCCTGGGACCTTTTCCTGTGGGGCGGCTTCATGGCCTCTCCCAAGTGTCCTCCCAATTGGGGAACCACCTCTCTCTGTGTGGCCCAAGGACCCCTTAGACCTTGCTGTCTGCTCCTGGGGATTCCCTCTTCCCACTAGAGCTGCAGAATTTCTGACTTTTTGCTCCCCTGTTTATAGAGTCCTTTTTTAAAATTTTGTTAATGTTTTTATTTATTTTTGAGACAGAGAGAGACAGAACATGAGCAGGGGAGGGGCAGAGAGAGAGGGAGACACAGGCTCCGAAGGAGACACAGAATCCGAAGCAGGCTCCAGGCTCTGAGCTGTCAGCACAGAGCCTGACGTGGGGCTAGAACTCACGGACTGTGAGATCATGACCTGAGCCCAAGTCGGACACTTAACTGACTGAGCCACCCCCTGTTTATAGAGTCCTAATGGTATTGAAACCCTCTCCTTTCTTCATTTTACCTTTCTTGTTCAGACCCTTGTAGGTGCTTCCACTCTTTCTCTTTCTCTCCAGCTGCTTTCAGGAGTGCTTTTCCTGTACTCTCCCCCATGTCTCTGTCCTCTCTCCACAAACAAAAACAGTTCCCTACCCTCCAGTGCTTCTCTCTCCCCCAGTTCACCTCTCCCTGCCACGTACCTGCTGAGTTCTGTGGCTCAAATTATGCAGATTGTTGCACTAATCTTCCACGCTGCTCTGCCATCTTGGTCTCTCTCTTTTTCCCTGGTGTTAAAGTAAAACTTGTGAAAGATTTCAGTGTGGTTCTCAAAAGAAGAGAGAGAAACTTTTAAGGTTTCAAATACTAGCCAATTCCACCTTAGAGCTCCTCTGGTTGGGAGTCTCTCTGGAAGATGTTTGCATTGGAAACAGATGGAGCTCAACACAAGAAACTGAAATCATGACTCTCGACCAAGTTTAACAAAGAGAAGTTAAATCATTCTCCCAGGGGAAGGGAGAACGTGTATAATGTGTATGCTGGTATCTGGAGGAAGAAAACTAAATCACAGCATTCAAACAGCAGCATCTGAGGGTTTAGCTCTAAAATAGAACTAAAGCACACCAGGAGTTGTGCAAGATAAACTACATAGATATATGAAGAAATGTTACAATTTCTATTTATCTTTATTTTTTAATGTTTAGTTATTTTTGAAAGAGAAAAAGGATGAAACACTTCACAAATGAAAGGCATGTTATTTTTGTGTAGGGGCCATGCTAATCTTTTCTGTATTATTCTGATTTTAGTCCACATGCTGCCGAAGCAAGCACTCGACTTATCTTTAATTTTTATTTTAAAAATGATAATCCCTAAGGTGTTTAAGTTTTTCATGCATTAATTGACATGGGAAGCTTTCTCAGGTCTTATTTCATGTCTGTTGTGTTTATAATGGAAGGTTTAGAAGAGCAGGATTTCCACAATGAAGGAGCTATCCTCATGGGTTTGGTGTACTGCTCAACAGTCCATGTGTATTTCCATAATTAAATGGATTTGCTACTTAATCATCAACCAGTTTTAACTAAACTAACCCATACAAGATGGACAAGTGAGCTAAACAAGATGTCTACAAAATATGGATCGATGATAGTCCCAATGATTTAAGTACAGAAGGGCAACAAGGTTATAGCAGAGTTGGTTAGTTTATTGCTCAAAGCTCTCTTCGTCTGCCTCATTTTGAGGCAACACATTTGTGACATGACCATATCTAACAAGCTGTTCAAAATAATTCAAAGTTATCAGTTCAAAGGATTTGCAACTGAAAAGCAAATTGAAAAGTAGATTTACACCCACAGGTATTAGTGGCCTTGCCTTAAGTGTATATTTTCCCTTGAGATATTAATTATTGATAATATTAAGCCACTATTATTAGTGGCTCATATCAATGTAATTTTCTAAATATGTTAGTATAAAAGTTCATAGTATAAAAGTTCATATATATGCTCTATACATCAATAAATATACATATAATATATTGGAGGTATGTTATGTAAAAGTGTGGATACCAATTCAGAATATTTGGATTCAATTTACAAAAGCACAAAAGTTGTCATTTCCACACAAACCTTTTCAGTTCTTATTTGAGAAAGATTCAATAATGAAGGAGGAAAAAATCCTGGCAGTTTCCAAAGATAAAAAATAGATGTGAGTCCTCAAAGTAATTTCTTACAAAGTCATTAAAAACTATCAGAATAGATAACTGCATTATCTTGAAATTTAGTTCATTTGCAAATCTTCCTCTGGATGCTATGTGCCTATTTTTGCAGTCACACTGTATGGTAGTTAGAGAAAAAGAAGGATGGACTGATCAAATTCAAGATCACTTAGGTGTGGAATCCTAATTCATTTGGAATACATAGCCATGAGGTTCAGGGATGTTATAAGTCTCTAGGTTAGTGGCAAAGACTGGGTAAGGGATCATAGTCAAACTTGCAGAATTCTTTTGATTTGCACACTACTGGATTCCAAATGCTTTACAGATCATATCCTTAAAATAATTGACATTAATATCATTTCACCATTACTACCACCACCACCAAAAACAACAAATGGCTATGGGGTATTGTAAAATTTTTAAGTAAAACAAACACAGGGCATATATCAGGTTTTAGACTAGGCCTTTCCAGTTTCAATCCTCATAATTTTCAACAATATCAGCAGAGCCTAAATTATTCTGCCAAGACCCAAGGGTCCTTCAGGCACTGTTCGGATGGTGGGAGGCATTGAGTTATTATAATTAACTTAATTAAACTCTCTGTTCATTTTTATAAGCAAAATTCTCTTTTATATTAGATTCTAATTTTCCATCACAAATGCTGAAATTAAGGATACTATCTCTTTCTGACAGTGTATAGTAACTTAATTTTTGTAAGTACTACTCCTCCTGTAGATGCTATAAACAATCTCCTTGCAGGGATTAAATGAATGGATAAAGATAGATTTGTAAGGCACAAATTTCTTAACATTTAGAACCAAAATGAGAATTTAGAGACAACGATAAGAAATGCATGATGCGTCAATTTCTAATGAGGTTTTTCAAGAAATTTAAATATCTCAGAAGAAAAAAGAGTCATTTAAATTGTTTATTTTTATCATAAAATAAAGCACACCTTACTAAAATTGCATTAATAAGTAAAATACCCTGTACTTGATACAGTACTTAGCTAACATATTCTGATTGCCACTCATAAAGAAATTATGAATATCTTATCTTCTATCTCTACTGATAGAATTTTTAGTTCAATTCAATTGTACAATAAAACTACAATAAAATGGGTAAGTGTTTGAAAATATCCTTGAAGATTAATCAACTTAGAAAAACATAAAATTCCTCATTTCCACACAAATATTTTGCAGGCTGCAAATGGATATTAAAACTTTATTTTAGAAATATTCAAGAACGTTAAAGAATACTGGCAGTTTTCAAAGATAAGATATGGATTAAATCTTTGAAGCATGCTCTCACAAAGTCGTTAAAAGTAACAAAACAGGTGACTGTATCATCCTCAAATTCAGTTCTTTTGCAAATCTTCAATAAAATGTTTTTATATAAGTCTTTACGTTCTCTTTAAAAGTAATATCAGAGAAAACTATCCGCTTTTACTAGATTATCTTTTAGAATGGGAGACATAGAAAATCAGTAAATGAGGTTATATTACTAATTAGCATATTGTCTCCACTACCTATAGTAGGCTACAAAAAAAACGTGGCTTCCATTTTATCACATAGATGAAACAGTTATCTTTCAGGGTTTGAAATTTCTGTGATCTTTATGCTTAATAAGCTCAGTAAAAGGCATTCAAATTACATCACTTTTGTCTTGGAAGTTAAATTGGGAAATATTGCATTCTCTGAGATGATAAACTCTGCAGAAGATAAATTATCATGAGAAATAGTTTTAATTGATTTACCATAATAAAAGTTATGTGACTTTGAAGTGCAAATGACACATTAAAATGAATCTACAGTATGTTGATAATAAAGTGGCTTCTTTGTTAATGGAATTACTGACACCGCAGATGCTTTCAGGAGTGATGTCTTCTACTGTTAATCAAGAGACTTCAATGTAAAATGAATGTGCTGTTTATTTAAATGCCAACCCACCTTTCTCGCTCCTTGTTTCAGAGTAGTTCACTACTAAGGTCAGAGAAATGGAGATTCTGGTCATCATAGAGTCAGTAGTATTTCAGCTGCTGCACTTCTGCTTTTTGCCAAACATCTTGACTGCAATCCCAACTTCCCCTGTGTATGTGAATCAGAAAGACTGTCAGAGAAGAGGCAAAGGACAAAGTCCGTGATGAAGTGCAAGATTAGATGTATCTATAAATATGTACATTAGTAAATTTTTTTCTCACATATAAACCTTAACAATACATGTTACAAAAGTTTCTAAACAAGAAGATTCAAAGGAAATTAGTGAATATTTTAGAATTTTTAAATTTTTCTTATGGTTTTTTAAAGTTTATTTATTTATTTATTTTGAGAGAAAGAGAGCACACAAGTCAGGGAGGGGCAGAGAGAGAGAGAGAGAGGGAGAGAGAGAATCCCAAGGAGGCTCCACACTGTCAGTGCAGAGCCTGACTGAACTCATGAACCGTTGAGATCATGAACTGAGCCAAAGTCAAGAGCCAGATGCTTAACAGACTGTGTCACTGAGGCACCCCTAGAGATTTTTTTTTTTAAGACAGGAATAAAGTATTTCAAATTTACTTGATATTTCATTAAAATAATTTTTGGTAAAGTAACCATGATAGGGGATTTTACTTGCACTTTGACCTCAGTTTGTACTTTCTAACTGATTAGTTTCTTCTTTCCAGCTTATCTTTTAACTGAAGCAAAAGACTCCAAGGACAAAGCATCCCGTGATGGAAACCAAAACTACCACCTCAAGCAATAATGACTGCCCTGATGTCAGCAAGACCCTACATGTTTGACGCCAAGAAAATGATGGACCTGACCTTTACTTCTCCCTTCATGGACCCACTAACCTTTGTCCCTTATAGTCCTTATATAAGCCCAGAAATATTTTCAGCACTTTGGAGACAGCTTTGGGATAGTAGTTCAGTGACTTCCTGATGTTGACCTCACTGAAACATACTCCTTTCTCATTTCACTATGGTTGTCTTCCTGCCTTTGGATTTTGTCAATAACAACTGGTGAAATTTGGTTTGGGACCCTCAGAGCCAGGCACTCTTGCACCGTTGGCCCAGATTACATTTCATAATCTCTGACTACTCTTCTCCAATCATCTTCTACAAAAATTCATGTCAGTTTAGGTGTAGGAATAGTTTGAACACTGTACTTGTTTGGTTTATTTGCCAATCATTGTGTCAATCATACAACTGAAAATTATCAGTATATGATTCTACTTAACCAGGAACAGTATATAGAAAAAAAGTTTAGTACTCTCAACCTCTGTTTTGTAACTGAAAATTAAAATCTCCTGCCATTCTCATCTTCTAAGAATTGTGAATTGGCTGGAGAGATGTGGAATGAGATGAGACAGGAGCACAGAAGTACCTTATGGTTGTTTCAGTGCAAGGCTCACTGAATGTTACTGGAACAATATAGGATCCGCAAGATTAAACATCAGTTTACTTGCTCTGGGAAATTCTGAAGAGTCATGCAGTGATATAAAGATTATTATCAATAGGAATTATAAATGTGAGAGCTATAAAATCCAATAATGACACATTTAATAGCTATCAGTGACTGACATTCATGTGATCTTACATCTCAATAATTAACAAAAATTTTCTTATTTAATAAATTCTTTACACTAAATATAAAGCATTCACTCCCCCTATATTTTACAAAATGATAGTGAATTGCAAAATCCTGCTTTAAAGGCTCACTTGCATAAAGAAGAAAAACTGTAAGTTTTGTAAGTAACACTGTTTCCTGAGATAAAAATTTGACATACTATGTGCATAGATTCTAAGAGAAGCTGGGCTAAAAAATAGTAATGCTTTTATAACAGTAAAATACCTATAAAGGAAAAACACTTCAAAAACATACTATTTTAGAAGTGCTATGTAAAGACTAAGTAACCCTAGTTTTCTTAGAGCCATTTTCAAACCAGTAATATAATTTCTAGTAATGCAGCATTTAACTAAAACAAATTTCAAAAGCAAATATTTGATATTTCAATTTAGAATTGTTTCTAAGGATTTTATTGTTTGATTTTTTTAAAAAACATACTGTTAATCTACTTTTTGGATGATTCTATCATCTAGATAGAATTTATTCTTTGAAGACTTATTATTTAATCCCGCAAAATACTGAGCTGTGGTTAAAATCGCAGAGGCAAACATCAGAAGTTTTCTAACGTGCATTCATTTACCAATTTGCACTACTCATGCATTCTTTATCCTTTCAACCTGGAAAGCTTCCATCTGATTTTTTTAGTGGCTGTTTAAACAAAAATAGATGTTTATCTCTTTAAAATTTTGCCAGGAAGCTGTCACTTTCCCATTTACTCAAGCGATGTTGTGACAGAATGTGTCAGCTTCTCACACAAATGAAAAGAGATATAGACCTGTATTTACTTTAGCTGAAAAATAAGTAGTCATCAATTCAGAGAAAAGTGTTTTCCCATCTGAAAAGATGAAGTAAATAGGAGTGGTTGAGAGAAGTAAGTATTTCCTAATACATAAAAAGGCAGATGTAAACCAAACATACAACCCTGATCCATTTTGGGTTCTCATCCTAGAAGTGGATAATCTCATGGTATGTTGAAGTTGGTACTTCCCTACACGTCTTTTGCAGTATATGATTTTGTTTTAAAAAAGATAAATGTTTATGCAGTTAACCTTCCCACATTCTCTCCTGTGTAAGCTACAAGCTGCAGAAATTTAAATGGAAATAAGAAAAAGTCATCTTTAAGAAATAGTTTTTGGAATCATATTAGATTCAAAACAAACATAATTGGTAGAGATTGGCCCCAAACTTTGTACTCTATTAGGATACTTGAATTGATAATAATGATCTCACTAGACAATGAACATTAAACCTATGTTTCACTATATATTATTAAGAAAATATTTTATTATTATGAATTTCATAGAACCAAGTTTTATTAAAAATATCACTGAATGCATTGAAATGAATACTGACACTGAACAGAAAAATGGCAATGATAGGCTTTTGCTCAAAAGTGATTAGAGATGTGCAGTTAAACTGAAAGCCTCTTTAGATTACTTAACTACGGGATACTTAAATTCTCTGGCTCTGTTTTCCCATCTGTTAAAAGGGGCAAAATGAAACCTATTTAATAGGATTGTATACAAATTCTATGAATCTAAAAGGTATTTCTTTTATTTTTTTTTTAAAATGTTTATTTATTTTGAGAGAGAGAGCACAGGCAAGTCAGAAAGGGGCAGAGACAGAGGGAGAGAGAGAATCCCAAACAGGCTCCGCATGGTTAGCACAGAACCCTAAGAGGAGGGGGGGGGGGGCAGCGTTCCATATCACCAGCCAGGAGATCATGACCTGATCTGAAATGAAGAGTTAGATGCTTAACTGACTGAGCCACCCAGATGCCCCTGAAAGACATTTCTCATTTGAATCTTGCTAAGTCATTTAGATTTTTCATTTCAATTGACAATTCAGTAATAGTTTAGAGGTACAACTTGAATAGTTTAATTTGTCATTTTTCTTATCTAGGAAAGAAGAAAAGGGAAGGAAGGAAGGAAGGAAGGAAGGAAGGAAGGAAGGAAGGAAGGAAGGGATCCTTCCAGTTAATGCAGTGATCATTTTCCAAAGTAGCATATATGAATTTTAGGTATCCTTGAAAGTTATCTAAGGGATATTTGAGATTTCCATAAGTATATCTTACTTTCATGTTTTGATTTTAATATTAAACTGAAAATTAATGTTAGCATAAAATATTGTTAGCTGGAAAATTACTTAAATCTAAGCATTAGTAAATAATGTTTACATTCTTGTCTTTTTCTATTTAAAAATTTTTTTTAATCTTTATTTTTGAGAGAGAAAGAGACAGAGTGGCAGTGGGAGAGGAACAGGGAAAGAGGGAGACACAGAATCGAAGCAGGTTCCAGGATCCGAGCCTTCAGCACAGAACCCAATGAGGCGCTTGACCTCACGAACCATGAGATCACGGCCTGAGCCCAAGTCAGACGCTTACCCAACTGAGCCACCCAGGCACTCCAGCATTCCTGTCTTTATGTTCATGATCTCATTAGTACCATCTCATAATATTTTTCATGTTTGTTAATGAGAAAGTGACAGGAATATTTAATACATAAATACAAATTATTATAAAATGAAAGCAAAGTGATATCTTGATATGCAACAATAAAGTTCTGTAATGGTTAAAATAGAAGTGGTAAAATAATGCATTTAGAGTGAACACCTGGAATATAGTAGTACAGGCATGCCAAACTCCAAAGAATATGGCTATGGGAGTTATACCATATTTATAGTTTGAATGAGGTTTCAGTTTCAACCCTAAACACTTGTTTTTCAGTAAATTATTTTTTTCTAATTTTTATCTTTCTGTACTTTTGGTTGCATTTAAATTGCTTATTTATTTTGTTTCTATTTTCAATACATTTTTTATGCAGATGGTTCTAGAATGTTTCTAAAGAAAAATAATTTCCTGCCACCTCCCACACATTTTCTACCTCCTAGAGGCGATGAATTTCAACTATTATAGCTATTTCTTTGGCATTTACCTCCGTGTCTCCTAAAATGTAAGTGTATTGTCTATTTTTTATTTCAAACTTGAATTTTTCTCCATTATCTTCCACTGAGTAAAGTGAGACTTTAGCTCTCCTTCATGTACCCCCACCTCAGCACCTCCCAGCCCTACAGTTGTCAGATATATCAAGTAAAACATAGGACAGCCTTACATTTGAATTTGACATGGAAAACTGAATATTTTTTAGTATAGAAATGTTTTAAACCGTGTTTACTTACACACAAAAAAACTGCTGTTTGCCTGAAATTCAAATTTAACTGCGCATCCTGTATTTTACTTGGCAGCCCTCTTCCTCTCCAATCTTTCAATATCTTTATGTAAGCATTTGATGAGAGCATCAGTCATTGGGGACATGACTATGATCCTGTAAACTATTCACAGATGAGCCTTTATATTTACAATGATTATTGTAACCTTCCTGGCACAATCTTTTGTTTTCTTTGGAATCTTTCTCTTAAACTTGTTAATTTGTATAGATATTAAACCTAGTTTATAGCCAAAATTTTTCTTAATAGCCCAAATCTTCTCTTGGTTCCCTCACATGCCCCGAGTATTCCATAACTTTCTATTTTTTTTTTTTTTTTTACTGATTATTTTTGAAAGAGAGAGAGAGAGAGAGAGAGAGAATGCGAGCAGGGGAGATGCAGAGAGAGAGGGAGACACAGAATCTGAAGCAGGTTCCAGGCTCTGAGCTGTCAGCACACAGCCCAACATGGGGCTCGAACTCATGGACTGCGAGATCATGACCTGAGCTGAAGTTGGACACTTAACCAACTGAGCCACCCAGGTGCCCTTTAAAAATTTTTTTTAATGTTTATCTTTGAGACAATCACTTTCTGTTTCTTAGAAATGTTTCTTCTTTGCTACTTTGGATGCATAGCATAAACACAGATGCTTCCTTCATTATCACTCTGGGCTTTTACGAATTTTCTTAGATTTTGCCACTTTCTTTAGATTCCCTTTTTCCTAGATAAACTCTCATGGTACATTTTTATTTAAATTAAATTAATTAATTAATTAATTTGTCCCGGAATCACTCCAATTTAGGGAAGAATCTGTACTAGAAGCTTTCTGAATAGGGTACACGCGATGCCCAACTTTTATGATCTTGCACGTCTGAAAATGTTATTGTGATAACCTTACATTTAATAAATAAACCACCCTGTCGTACAACTATAGGCTTGAAATATTTTAACTATGAACTATGAAGGCCTTCCTTCATAGCAGGAACCAGAGAAGAATGTACTCCTTAGAGACAAAGCTTGAGTTGGAGATTTTTTGAGGTGGTTGTTGCTATTGTTTTTAACTGAGTGCATTTCCAATCTCTGCACATCTTGGGCAGCAGGAAGCTAAAGTCTCACTATTTCAGGTCTGAGAAGACAAAGACCAAGACAGGTAAATAACTAGAAATTTATTAGGCATTTCATAGAAACAAAAAGGGTGAGCTCAAAGCTTGTATATATATACCATACCCATATACTTGACTGACCACCAAAGTATGCTGCTGCAGAGGAATACTCTAGAAGGCAGATTAGTAAGCAGGGGGTGGGCTAAAATAAGCAGCAAGGAAGAAGAAAAATGAAGAATCCTTCGAAAAGGATAATAGAATTTCAGTCACTATTACATCTTATTTGCAATGATCATTTTCAACCAATATTTTAGAGTCATTCAAAGAAATGGAAGTAAGACCTATATTGAGAGTAAAAAGCAGTCTATAGAAACTGATTCAAATCAGCAAAGATGTTGGACCTAACAAAGCAAGACTTCAAAACAGTTCTTACAAATGTATTCAAATACTCAAAGGAAAAGAAAAGCCATAAAGAGGAGAGAGACAGATGATCTAAAAAGAGATGTAGAAACTGTAAAAAATGGAAATGCAAAAGTTAATCAATACAATAACTGAAATAAAATACTTATCAGATTGTTTTGACAGAGATCAGAAACAGTAGAAGAGGGGCACCTAGGTGGTTCAGTCAGTTCAGCCCCTGACTCTTGATTTCAGCTCAGATCACGATCCCAGGGTCATGGGATCAAATCCCACATCAGACAGTATGCTGAGCATGTAGTCTGCTTAAGATACTCCTTCCCTCTCTCTCTCTCTCTTTTTCCTTCTGCCCCTCTCCTCCACTTACTTCTTTCTCTCTCTCTTGCAAAAAAAAATACTTATTAAAAAGATACAATAAATACAACTATGTCACTAATTACATTAAATATAAGTTGACCAGACATTCTAACCAAAAGAATGAGATTCAAATCAAAAGGCTGAGATGAGGTAAAAGACAACCACAACCACCACAACAAAAAACAAATAGTGACAATCTATGCTGTCTACAGAATAAACACTTCAAAACATTGAATGGGAAAAGGGAAAACAATTCTTGAAAAAAATACATAAAAAATTTTGGAGTAGTTAAATTGATATCAGAAAAATAAAACTTAAATACAAGGAATATTATTAGAGACAATAATAAAAAACACCTGGTCATGATAAAATTTATACATTTCCTAAAGATATAATAATTATCAACATAGATATACATTATCACTGAGCTTTAAAATACTCAAAAACCAATAAAACTTAAGGAACATATACATAATTGCAACTGGAAGTGTTAACACACTTGGTTCAGTAATTAATAGAAAAACTAGACCAGAAAAAAATCCATAGTAATATACAAACCACCTTCAACTAACTGCTACACAAATTGTATGATATGCACTCTTTTTAAGTGATCTGGGATATTAACCAATATAGACCATATTTTAGTCCATAAATAAGTTTTAATACATTTAAGAGGTTCAAAATCATATGAAGTATGTTCTCTCAGCAGAACAGGATTAATTTTGAAATTAAATATTTGAAAAGAGCTCTAAATAATTGGGAATTAAACAAGACACTCCCAAACAACTCATGAGCCAAATACAAAATAAGAAGGAAAATTAGACAATATCCTGAATGATAATAAAAGCCCAGAACATATCAGAATTTGTGGTATGAAGCTGAAGCAATTGTTGAGGAGTAAGTCACAATTGTAAATGCTCTTATTAGAAAAGGAAAATTGTCCAACACCAAAAATATATCCCCATACTTCAGGAATCTAGAAAAAGAAGAGCAGTTTAAGACCAAGATAAGTATGGGGAAAGAAAAAAATAGAGTGAAAATCAATTAAATAGAAAAGGGATAAGCAATAAAGAAAATCAATAAAACCCAAAGCTAAAGTTATTTATTTGAAAATATCAACAAAATTAATATACCCCTAGCTATATTAATGAAGAAATGAGAGACAGAGAAGGCCATGTTGTTTATAAGCCTACCTACTTTATATTTTGTTACAGCAGCCCAAACGAAGATATTCAACACTGCAGAAGCTATTCATTTTCAAGTGAGTTCTGTTCATTATTAAATGAGAAACAGTGACATAGAATGATGCTTCCTGGCCAGTTTTGGGAGCAACCCTAATGGGTCAAACACATTTTCATAGCAGTACCAAAAACTCTTGCAGCTTAGTCCCGGCCAGCTGTTTAATGAGAGCAGCTATAAACTTCAGACTACATAAATGGGGTGCATTAGTCTTCTTCAGGATCTTCGTATATTCATGTCTTCCATAAATCTTCTCCTCCAAGCTGTTCAAATTACCTTCCAAAGAGAAAATATGAGTTGTCCAACTTAAAACAGTTCATGGATAATGATGACTTCTAAAATGAGATTTTGAAAGTGCTTTGAAAGAATATAGAGAGATTTTGAGATGACATCAAATGTAAAGCCGCTCAGTGAAGAATCAAAATTTCCTAATGTCATGTTACTGTTACATAGAAAATAAGCTTGATTTGGGGAGCAATACTCATTGGGAATTTTCATTTCCTCTGTCTCTATTAAGCAAATTTTCTCAGGTGTCCTCAGCTGAAAGCCTCAGAAACCTCCCAAAGATTGTTGGGGAGAGACAGTAAAGATGAAGGGAATACACATACACAGGATCTGATATTCCACTTAAGGTTTAAACAGGAAATCCAGTTTTATCGATTTATGTTCTATTCTGAGATTCATTATACAATTATTTCTAAATATAAGCTCTGGGTCTAAAATTTTTGAAAAATATTGTTTACACTTATCCTGAAACAAATATTTATCTGAATTTCTAATTTTGAATACCTAAATATTATAAATAAAATTTTATTACTTTCCAGTTTTGTTGACGGTAGTACAGAAGGAATCAAATGGCTAATGAGATGTTTCTGATGTCTTTCTAGTTTTCACATCTTTGTGGCTTGCTTTATATAAAAACAAGACTTCTGAAGACAGCTTTTGTAATTTATTTGTCTCCTTTATTGTATCATTCAACTTTATGTCGTGTGGACTAGTCCTCTTAATTTTTGTACCTCGGTATATTTTATTGAATGCACATTGAGGTGAATTTAATGAATATATTAAAACATCTTATTCGATTGAAGAATAGATGTATCAGTTAATTTCAAACCAAACAGCCAAGGGAGATATATAATCAAAAGTAAATTTAAAAAAATAGATGCAAATAAAGAAATTGCAATCTATTTTAACATGGCTGTGGATGTAAAATGGCTTATCGTTTATTGAGTGGTAGAATACTAACATCCATCATCTTACAATTTTTAAATTGTTCCATGTTACTCTTAGTACATTTGTATTAAGCAGTCATGAGACATGTGTCTGAAATTTCTGTAAAAATCAGCAAAATTAAATTGCTAAGAACAGGAAAAAGATCAAACTGTGCATATGTTTTTCATAAATACTGACCATACTTCTAAGGGTAATAATGTCTTAAATTTTCCTTAATACATATTTATGTATATACATTAATGAAGACACAATAGTTTATTCAAATTAAATAAAAAATTATCAACAATTATTGTGAAATTTTCCATCACAGAAAAAGAATGTCCAGAGAAATCTACTTAATAATCAATGCGGTTGCTACATTTTCAAATGAATGGAACAGAGGAAGTAAATGAAATAAGTAAATGATTTTGTTAAAGTAGAAAAAATTGCCTTGATTTTTGGCTTATAATCTAAGACTATAAGATCAAGCTAGTTCAAAGATCTAACTGGCTATGTCATATAAATGAGTTGTATTGTGTCATGCTCACAGGATTTAAGATGCAGTTCATTCCCTTTACCACACATAGACATGCTCTTAGTCAACCAACATATCCATTACACTCTTCAGCCTTTTAAGAGATCCAACTTCAGCAGTATACTTAGAATAGACAGATCTCTGATAGAGAGAACTCATGCCCTGGCCTCACAACTCACAATACCCAGGGATAATTTGTAAATCTAAACTCTTCAAATTGAATGCATTTTAGGTTAGGGGTAATATATTAGAGGTATTCAGAAAATCTAAATGCTTGTGAAAAACATATTGTATGCCAACCTCACAGAGGTTCCAATTTGCTCTCTAGGTCACCCCAAAGAAATTCTCCCTATGGGATTTTGCCTTTAGAGAGACAAAGTGAATTGATTCTGTTGAAATATTCATTAAATTAAAAGGCTTCATTTACTATTCTAAAAGCAATTAATCAGTTTTCCTCATTCACCATAGTACAGTACTAGCTACCACTCCACAAAAGGGCATTACTGCTCTAGGGAAAATGCAATGTATTGTAACCAAAATTGATAAGGTCTGTTAAGAAAGTTAGTTACAGACGTTAACAGTTAAATTTTTATAGGAATACAGAAAACTTTGAAATTGCCTGATTAATAAAAATGGTTGCAGATAACAATTGAAAAAATTTTTAAAGCAATAAAGAAAAAGAAATCATGGCTATTAATGATATTTTTGAAGGGTTTAAAATTTATTCAATATAACTTAAATCCAAGTGTAAGGAAAGACAATTTCTTTAAAAAAAAGTAAGAGTAAATACAAATTGAAATTAATCAAGTCCCCCCTCCCAAATATTTATAACAGTGATAACAGCAAGTACTCTTGATAATTAGGAAGATGCCAATTTCTCTAAAGTCTCTTTATGTTCACATATTTGTGATTAATTATTCTGGTAACAACATGTGGAGCACATCAATCCTAGGTCACCAGCTGAACATAGCCCAGGTCAACAGTTACACTATGTTGTAAACCAAAGATATATTCTTTTGACAGCATTTTAGTGCAATATATAAATCACTGAATGGTTTCAAGATAGTATGTAATGAAAAATTAATGCAGCTTTGCTAATTTAAGCAGAAACTCTAAACACAAAATTATAATTTAAAAATTTTGAATAAAGATGTATCTATAGAAATATGCAAATATCTGTATATATATGTGTGTATGTATATGTATATATACATACAAGTACTTACATATTTCTGTATGTCTGTATATATACATGCATATATATACATATATATTTATAATGAGAAGTAGACCTAAGGAAAGCAGAAATGATACAATGAGAGAGTTATTTTAAAATTCAACATATCCAAATTAATTATCTTTGATACTATAATAAAGAAAATTTTGCTGAATTTAGTTTAAACGAAAATGGCCAGAACATTACAGACCAGACTATCACCACAGAGAAGAGCTGAACATATCACTCAACAGCCTGTGTGCTATTCTGTATTGTCCATTTTTGCAAATATCTAAAAGGTTTTTTTTTCCTTGTAATCAGCAAACATGCCTTATAAATCTAATCAATTTCTTGGGCTAAGTGACTAATGATACTAATGAACAACCAATGGTATTAACGATAATGAACAACCAATACATTTCACATATTTATAAATGTTAAGGTCTTTGATGAGGTTTCTTCCAAAAGACTTTAAAACGTGACTTAACAGAATTAATTACAGGGGAAAATCTGAGATGGTAAAAGAACTGACTTTAAAAAGTAAACAAAATCAAGCATTTCCTTGATGAACTCAGAGTACGTTATTAAGAGCTTTCTAAACCAAATGGAAAAGTGGGTGCATACGTAAATGTTGGGAGGCAGTGAACCGAGAGTGGTAGATTTGAGTCTCTCCAACTCAGAAAGCCTGTATGAAAATCCAAGTTCTGTCATGTACTAGCTGCACAACCCTAGGTCATCTATTAAACTCTCAAGACCTCAGTTTTCACAGCTGTATAATAGGGTAATGACAATACCTGTCTTCTGAATGAAATGAAGTGTCTTTAATGTGCTAATAACTACTGTGGTTGGAATGCAAAGAGCAGGAACTAATGTCAACTTTTTACCTTTCATAGTATTACTCAAGTTGTTTTTATTTAATACCATATAAGATATTAATATAGAACAAGTCACAAGAGAGCTTTATTACATTGTCTGTGAAGATAAAAATATATAGACCATGGTTTGGAAAATAATTTACAACAGAAGAACCAAACAATTTTCTAACGCAAAGATACTGTATTCAGCTCTCAACTATAATAGCCCAAAGGGTCAAGCCAACAGTCACTAACTGAACTATTATTAATTAAATGCTGACCTACCTCTAATGAACGAGGTGGTATCATGTTCATTATCCTACTTCACTTGATAACAACCTGTGACATAAGCATTATGGTTCTCACCTTTCAAAAAACTAGGGTTGAAAGAGCTTAAGTACTTGTCGAAGATCATAAATTCACAAGTAGGAAATCCAGGATTTATATAGACTTTTCTTTCGCCTACATCACAATAATTCCAGTTACTATAACAGAATACTAGTAACAGAATGTGGTCAGTACCTACAGCATCCTTTGAAATATTTGGTCACAACTCTTAATGAAAATACTACCAGCTCTGTGTTCTCTTTTGTTTCCCAACTTTTGCACATGCACTTTCCAATGCCTAAAATATTACTTTTCTCTCAGCAGGGCTGAGACAAGGATGAGCTACTGAGGCACATGACCAGGTGCAAAATTCAAAGAAGTTCAAAAAAAAATTGACACAAATCACATAATTGAATATATATTTTTAACATTTAAGAGATCTGCGTAACTCCATAATCCAACACTTTCCAAAACAACAAAGCATAGTTAACAAATCATGCTTAGGAAAAAATCTGTTCGAAATGCAAAACGGACCCGTAACATCAATTTAAGTACATAAAGGTCATTAACATGGTTGCATATTCCACACTGCAAACCAACATGAATAAGTTACCATTTACTAAATTTGGTGTTCTAGCAAGAAAGAGAAGCCACAGTTGTCGGAAAAGACAAATTAAGTCTCCCTTCTCCAAATACATATCTGTTTTAAGGTTGGATTATCTTCATATCTTTCAACCAACCAACCAACCAACCAGCCAAACAGATTTCAATAAATGGAAAGGAGGAGGTATAAAAATCCAGCTGTCTTGTATTAAGCCAGATTTTAAATGGATTTGCCAAACAGTGCAATTTTTCTTACTAACTTTTATGAGAAAATTATTATTTTTATTAGTGCCTATTATTTATGTTAATGTCTGGTGGGTTTATATTTGTGTTCAAAAATAATGAATATATATTTTAAAATTTCAGTTTTAATTTCTCCCATGGTAAATATCAATAGACATAAATCATATAAAAAAACAGTTCTTTAGGTTCTTGATAAATTTTACCAGTGTAAAGCGATCCTCAGATCAAGTTTGAGAAATGCTACCATAAAATTTTTAAAAACAGGGACCAATTGGTTTAAAACAATAGAAATGAAGGGAAAAAATACACTTCAAAGGGCTTCGATTAATTTTATAATCATACCAAACTGTATGATTATATACACAAGCAAACCTAGGCGGTTGTGTAGAGTCAAGGTCAATGTACATGAAGTAACGGTAGAACAAATATTTGGGATTTAATGGAATTTATTCACTGACCCTGAAATGTCATCCCTGATTGTAGCACTGCATTTCTGTCTCCAGTGTCCTTTGCTATATAAGACTATATTTAGGGTGATCTAAATACATGCAAAAATATGCAAGTGTTTTAGGTAGATCTAATAAATTGGTATAAGCAAATTATATATATATATATATATATATATATATATATATATACACACACACATACACACACACACACATATATTTGTTTTATTTCAGAATGAAGTTTATCTTTGCAATTCACATTGGCATAAATGATGTGGTACTTCCAGCTGAATTTTATTGTTGGGTAGTCTTGAGCTTGGTTCCTCAAAACTTCAAACTGCTTCCTTTGCCCTAGAGCACTGACCTAATAAAAATGTGATCACCGTATAGGTAGCAATCTATTACTTTACCAGTGACTCTTTATGTGAACACATAGCACAAGAGAAACTAATCTGTATATTAGAGAGGGAATGAATTAACATAAAATAAATGAAATTTACTATTAGAGTGAAATACTGCAATATTTGGGTTTGCCAATCTATTTGAGAAAATAGAATGGATAATTTTGTTCAAATTAAACCTTGAGCCTTTAGATAGTCTCTAATTTATATCAGACTGCTCTTAAAAATAAACTGTATAAATTCTATACTTATGAGATACACTGGGCAATACAAATGACTTTGGAAACAAATTTATGTAATACATTTTGATATCGTTCTCCCTCTGTCTCTTTCTGTCTTCACAAGGCAAAAATTACCTAGCTGAGTGACAAGAAAGTATCTCTCAACTGAAAAATTTACCAATCTCAGGGAATTTCTAATAAAACATATTAAAATGATTCTAAAGCATGCACTGAAATAAAATAACAAAGTATCCCAACACATTCTTTGCTAGTAGTGTATCTATATTAAAAAATAAAATAAAATAGTCAAGGTAAACAGTGTCCTTAATCCATCTTTATGTTGAGTACTTAACTCAGAAAATAATATTGATCTGATTCATAATGATTTTGATATCACAAATTATGATATCTACTATTTAATATACTCTAATAAAAATAGCATCTAGGTATATTTCAACATTTTAATACACTTTGAGATTTTATAACTTTAGCTTCATGACCCTATTTGCTTATTAATTATCTGAAGCATTTATTCATGTGTCATAAATAATTTGATTATAGTTCCATTCCCAAATACTTTTTTGTTGTTTATTTTCTTACCTTCCTTAAACATCTCAACCTCAATGCTTAGGTACCTGAAGTATGTCCTACATATTTCTATTTATCTTGAAAGGAAAAGCAATAAATTATGGTCTGATATAAGGCATTTAGGTACCAGAGTCCAAAGCAGTCTGAAGCCGTATTTGAACATACTCTAACACAAACCCCCTGCAGCCTGGCTTCCCACCCTCTCCTCCAGATACCATACTCATTCTTGCTTCTTCTTGTTTATTTACCCTTCTTCCCCAATGAGCTTGCTCCCTTCTGCCATTTTCCTTGTCAAGCTGCAAATCCTATTAAATGGTTTTCTTGATTATTTCTGGGTGAAGTGATTATTTTTCTCCATTTTTATACTCTTTTGTGATTAAGTTATCTATATGTCTCCTACATATTAAGGATATTTGAATTCTTAAAGGTTAGAGATAACACCTTATTGTTAAATCTTACTTTTGCTATACAGATTGCATTAATGGCCACAACGGGTCACACCTACCTGTATCCAAGCCTTCCACTAGCCACTGCCCCCCCCAACCCCCCACCAACTCAGGACTTGGGCATGTAGCTTACTTTGACCAATGAGGCAGTAGCCAATAACGTAATTGCATCATATGGGGTTCTTGCTGTCTCCAAGAACTTACCTATCTAGCCTGCTGGAAGGATCTGCATGCAGAACCAAGGATCTCTATTCTATAGCAAGCCTACTGCCAGATGGTAAGCCAAATAAATACTTGTTTTGAGCCACTTAGTGTTGACATATAAAATTATTATGCCATTAATTAGAAAACTGATACACTATCCCTAGAACCTAAAACACAGCAACCTTACAGTACCCTGCACAGGTTCAACACTTAATGAGTAACTCTAGATAATGCTTCTAGATAATACACTCTATCTAGATAACTTCTAGATAACTCTAGATAGCTTCTAGATAACTCTAGATAACACATTCATAAACTAGTTGGAAATAATAACTGAAGGAAGCTGGCTTCTTTGAACATCTGCAATAGGCTCAGTAAGGTGCTAGGTAATTTCATTTTTACTCCATTTACTCCTTGCCACAATTATGTGAAGTAGTTGCTAAAAAACCCATTCTACAGGTAATGAAACAGAAGCTAAGAGAGATAATCTAGGTAGTACATAAAGTTTGAAAAGGGCTTAAATGATCACATACCATTCTGATAACAAAGTTTAGTTTGTTCATTATGTGGGAATTATATCACAGGCCCTTGAGGGGGAGGAGATATTAAATGAGTAAATATGTAATCATTTTTTAAAATAATTATTGATGCTTTGTAAACAGTATGTTTTATGACACTGCTTTGGAATGCAATTTGAGGATACGCAAGGGAAGTAAGCCTACCAGTAAGTACTTTCATACTTTTATCTTCCTTCTTACATCATGCCACAGGTTTTTCCACTGTTCAACTTTTTTTTTTCTTTTTTTACCAAGAACGTAGTGTATGTCTGGTACTGTGCAAGATACCTAGACACTAGATTTATGGTTGTGGACAAAACCAGTAGTATTTATCTTTTCAGTGATGGTAGTTTGAAGTCAGCCATGCAGGAGTATTTATATCCCAGTATATGGCAAATGCTACAAATTGGGACTTCTCTTTTCTTTCTTTCTTTCTTTCTTTCTTTCTTTCTTTCTTTCTTTCTTTTTTCCTTGAGAAAAAAAAAAAAACTGTGAAATATTTACCACAATTCTCTTACTAGCCTTTGGCCCATATAAGAAAGGAAATATGTATTTATATTGCATTCAAAAGCCCAGGTACAAACGCATAAATTAATTAATTAATCCAGTTAAATAAAAAAGACTTCAGAAAAAAAAACAAGTAAAAATCTATATAGTAGTTACAATAGACACAAATTATATATAAGGACAGCCCTACAATTTAAGGAAATTCAAAAGTACATTAAGGAATTTGAAAATATATAACAGGCAAATAAGATATACAGGCAGACATCAAACTATATACACATTAAGGCATAATGTGTTATTAGAAATGAAGACAGTTACTTCAGCCTGATAAAAGGAAGAACTGACTATATAAAATGGGCCTGAACTTTTGTACACCTAATAACAACTCTATAAAATGTAAGGCAAAACCAAAACTCAAGAAAATTATGAAGAAAAAATTTTAAAGCCATAACTATGGTATCCACATTAATATAAATTTCTAATATATTTGTAAATAAGTCACACTAAAAGTTGATAAATGAAGATTAAAAAAGTGAAAAACACATTTATGGTCTATGAAAATCCAGCCAAAATGACTCAAGAATGTGCCTTGATTCAAGCATAAATGAAAGTTTATAAAAAACAATCACATACCAGAGTAGATTAAGGAAAGAGATTGCAGCAATAAATAACATTAACAGTGAAAATGGTTCATAATTAGAGAAATTCTCTGAAGGATTTTCTATCAGTAAATTTTAAACATGCAGGAAATGATCAAATGTGAGAACACTATAAAAATTACTAGAATTAGCTTAAGAAAATCTTAAATGTTGAATCAATAATGTACTCACTTTATATGCGCTCTTAACAGTCAAGGATTTTTACAAGCTCTACCTCACTTACAAGTTACGGTGTCATATTTAAACACATTGTTCCCCATTTTATGAAATTAGTACACATGATACCAAATCAGAGATGGACACTATGTAAATAATAAACTTAAGACATAAAATTATAACTATAGATTAAAAAAGTCCTATGTAAATATTAACAAACAGAATCCATTATGTATTCAAAAATTAATATTATAACATGACTAATTTTGGTTTCTCCTGGAATTAAAACAGTATCTAATTAAAAAATCCATTATTGCAACCCATTACATTAACAAGTTAAAGAAAAAATATAATAATATCAGAAATGTATTTGAAATAATTTAAAATATATTCAAGATAACTCATTACAAACTGTGAGTAAAAAGAACTTCTTTAATCTGACAGAAGCACTTAACAAACAAATCCAGACTACATACTTAAGAGTGAAACAATATAAGAATTGTCCTTATAGTCAAGAAGAAAGAGCTTCTATTCATCAAGTACTATAAGTCTTGGATAAACTCAGCTAAACAAGGAAAATATCTAACATGTAAAATAATTGGAAAAGATGGAAGAAAAATCATTTTTCATAAATAAGTTCATCTTTATAGAAAAATCAAATAGACCAATTCAGAAATTAATTAGAATTCAATAAAGTCAGTGGATATAATAATGTATAAAAATAAATTTAATTCCTATGCACCAAGAATAAATTAGAAATACACTTTTCTAAAAATAAATACATTTAGTCATATCATCCAAGAAAACATAGTACTTAGTACAATAATCTATAGAAAATACATATGACTTTACGGAGAAAATCTTAAACATTAAAGTCATAAAAGATCATAACAAATAGAAAAAAATATTCTATAATCAAAGCTAGGAAGACACATTATAGAAGATATCTATTTGTCATAATCACTCTTATCTCAAAATTCCTGAAAATCTGATTCTCTAACATATAGAGATGATCTAAAGGCTAAAAACAGCCAATATAATTTTGAAGAAGAATAATGAAACATGTGACAAGTAGTTGTATGTCTGGCGGTGGGAGGAGGCAGCTGGGAAATCACTCTACTAGATATCAACAGTTTATAACAGTTTTTACTATTATAAAACTATATAATAGGTAGAATAACTAATATTAGTGAGGGAGTACAAATTATATAAATATACAAAATATATAAATATAATCAGTCTAGCTTGCATTCTTCACTATGGTGCTATACTTTCTTGTGTCCTTATTAATTCAATGTAACTTTGGAATAGGAATTTGCAGAATGCTAGAAGATAATAGGGACCCAGAACTCTATCCATTTATACATGGTAGGAAGGAAATAGTTACCAGCAAGATTGAGATCCATTGTCAACCTTAAGAGGAAGATGCCCCACAAAAGGAAGAAAGAAGGCACCCTGATCAAATTGCCTCATAGACATTTTAATGATTTTCTAGCGAATGCATTAGTGATATTAGCTCATGGGAGAGGAAATGCCATTTTCTAGTGTGCCTAGGCTGTCTTATGAACAACCAATTTGGAATCTATGAATTCCTAGGGGCACAGCTCCCAAGGAAATGTAACTACTAGAATATAAAAAGGAGATTGTTCATGACTAATATAGCTCTCATCTTTGTAAGGGATGTGACTGCAAATCTCCCTGAAAGAGCTCAGTTAATCAGGGCCACAGTACTTCTACATATCACTATTGTGTTGTACGTGGATTTCTCAATTTTGGGTGTGTTTAAAATTATTGGTAAAGTTTGATATTAGGTCAGATCTATAATTTGTATGGGCCTGATTTGCCATTGTGATCATTTGTGTTTGCTCACATGCAAACTTGACAAATAGAAGACTTAGTCTTAGAGATCAGTGGAAAAATTATGTACTCATCAATAATAGTTAGCTATCCATGTGGCCTAAATAAATTTGAAATCTTGTTTCCAGCCATAGATAAAAATGCAGATTATAACACCTGAACAGGAACTTAAACTTTATAACTTTTGTTATAAAGAACAGGAAAATATCTTAATGATCTCAGGATAGGAAAAAATTCTTGAACAAGATATAAAAGGTGCAAACCATTGAAAAAATTGATAAATTTGGATGCTTTGAAATTTAAAAAATTCTAGTTATCAAATCATACAAAAATAAAATTACAAAAGGGATCAGAGACAAATATTCGCAATGTGTAAAAGATCATTATCTGAATTTATAAGGAACTCTTATAATTTAAACAAAGATAGGCATTCCAATGGAAAATAAAATATATGAGTTGGCAATGAAAAATATATAAAACAAAAAAATTAATAAATATGCAAGATGTTCAGCCTCATGTTAATTAGGGAAATACAAGTTAATCACAATAAAATATTTTAGTTTCATTAATTGGTAAAAATTTAAAACTGACAATATTGTATTGACTATGTAGAATTATAGAAAACTTTATATACTGTTGGCTTGTAGTTATAAATTGATTTTAAACACAACCTTAGTAATTAATCTAGAAAAAGTAAAGTTTAAAATTTATGTATTCTACTACTCAGCAATTACTAGGTATAAATACTAAGAGTAACTCTTATATACAAAGAGACATATAAGAATATTCCTTGGAGAATTGCTTTTAATATCAAAATGTGGTAATACCCTAAATGTCTACAAACAGAAAATAAATGGATTGATAAATTGTGGCATATTTATACAATGAAATGCAATATAGAAAATGAATGGCTAATGCTACATATATCAACATGATTTAATCTCACAGCTTTTTTTTTTTTTTTTTGCCAAATTAAAGTTGCAGAAAGATATATACTGTATGTTAATATTATAGAAACATGCATATTTGGGGGCTCATGGATAGATATGTGATAAAAGCATAAAAATCTCCATGGAATTTATGAATTTCAACTTCAGAATCAAGTTTACAGCTGAAGCAAGAGGAGAGGGAACCGGATTGGGTTATTTTTCACAAAAAAACTTTAATTCTATCAATACTATTTTATGTTTAATCTCTACATGTGGCATTTTGGGTCTTCATTGCCTTATTGTCTATACTTTTTATATGGCTTAAACTTGAATCTGAAGTGAACATAAACAGACCTTTTCTGTTTCAAGCTAATATCTGTATTAATAAAACGGTTTTCAGAAAAATTGAAAACTCAGTCCTGCATTTTAGGGAAATTGGCCATTCAATTTTGAAAGTTAGTAGCCGCCTTGCTACTTGCAAGAAACATTGGTGGCAGCTCTGTCACTCATTTGTGATGCACAGGTCCCACAGATAATGTATAACTGCTCTGCAATGACCGCCTTCTCTGCAGGCAGTGCTGCAGATGAGTGCAAAACCCAAAATCATGAAACACTTGGGAAACATAAACTACTGCTAGTGAGAGTCGAAATGCATGAAAAAAATGTCTAAGTGTTTCAAATATTATTTCATAGAAATAGTGGGAAATACATATAAGAAAATTACCCAGAATTCAAAACATAAAAAGATATAAATATATGAAAAAGATAAAAATATGGATAAGAATAAAAGAATGGTATGTTTGTGTTCCCTGCTACATCCCCAGAGCTTATAACAAGGTCTAGCACAGAGGAGGATTTCAATAGTGAAAAAATGAATAAAGCAATGAGTAAATCAGCTCATAAGACTTTAATTCAGAGGAGATATCTAGGCTGGAAATATAAATGTGGGATTTGTTGGACTATAAATGATATTTAAAGTGCCAACATTTAGAGTCAGAGTAAAGAATGAAGAGCATGCAAAGAAGATTGAGATGAGAACAGGAAGAGTTAGGAAGAAGCTCACAAGTGTACCCTTATTATGGATTTCTCTTTCCAGACAATAATAATGATAAATTACACACCTCACAGCCTCCTTCCAAGCACCACACTCTCCCACCTGCCCTACACACATACATACTTTCTTAGCAGGGAAGGGTGCACTATTCTTCAACTATGATCGCTAATGTGGCAAATCTTGCCATTCCCATGCTGTTATACAACTGAAACGTTGAGATCCCTGATCACACAAGGGGAGGAGTTGATGTTTTCCCCAGTTATGGTGCTGAACTGACAGCATAGGTCTAAAAACAAACTTCTGCCATTTCAGGTCTTCTATATCCCCTCCTCTAATCACACCAGCAGAAGGGCTGGTTTTTCCATCATCATGCAAGTTGAAAACCGGGAACTCAATTGTCAGGGTGCCACTACAGTCTGACATACAGACCTGACCAATTACTGTGAGATCCCTCAAGAGCATGATGGACAAGAGGAATCCCTTCTTCTCGGGTTATCCCTAGTGAATATTGTTCCACAAGGTCAGGTGTGGGAACTGACTGAGAACTTGGCCTTGTTTGCTCAGCAGGTAAGCCAGACATTCTACCAAAGTATTTGAAGGAAAAATACAAAAGATGGTTTCGAAATTCTACATTTGTATGCGGATCAACCTCTATACAAATATTGGATAACAAACCTAGTGAACTTTCTTTTAGAAGTTCAACAAGAATGAAGGGGGAAATCTCAAATTTTATCTTTTTTTTTTCTGCTTCCTTTTCTCCCTCCCTCCTTCCTTCTCTTCCCCCACATCTCTCTCTCTATCTTATTTGTCTGTCTCTCTCTTGTCTCTTCCCAAATAAACACACATAAGCACACACAGACACACTTTCCCACATTAACTACTACTGTGTATGCACTTTGTGCATTCTGCAAAGTAACTCAGACAATTATTTTTTTGGATATAAATAAGAATGTAATGGTTGATTTAAATGTAGATTCTGCCCTCAAGAAACTTAAAGTATACTAAGAATTTTTAATGCACATAAATAATTCTAGTTAGAATATAATTCCATTTAGAATGTTCCATGATTTATTTGTAAATTACTAACATTTACCAAATGCCTATTATTTGTCAGGCACTGTTCCAATTATTTTAATATTTATTATCTCACTTAATCCTTACTTCAATTATGGAAGGTAGACAGATATTATTATTATTCTTCGTATGTTGCCAGCTAAAGTGACTGGGACTCAAATGTGTAAGTTGTTTTTCCAAGACTGTTCGTCTTATAGATAGCATACTTAGAAGTTTACCCAAATAGGCTGACCCCATAGCTTTTGGGTGTACTCTGAGAAAAGACAAGCTTCAAGGATCATGAGGTGGTTTTGTAGCAGGAAATAACACTTGAATTTAGTTTCAAAAAAGGATTATCTTACCATATATGAATTAGTCTTAAGGATCAACACCAATATTATTACTACAAATGAGACCATACATTAGGTAGAAGCTAGACCTGAGCAGTGGAAGGGATGCTGGAGGTAGAGTCCCAAGTCCTTGAAGGGGAATAATAGAAACATGAGCTGAGACAAGGATGGTAACAAATAAGCTATGCATAAAAAGCCCAGGGCACAACATCCTGACCTTGTAGCTTCTAAGACCTTGGGGCTGACAAATCAAGAGACACAAGTGCAGAGCATACACTCTCATCTTCCATCTCTGTCCCACAGCAGCCCCCTGGACTCATTGTAATACATCCACACTGCAGTTATAGCTCTCAGCCCATGGAGAAAGGCTACCACCACAGGTTAAGGCACAAACCCTATAGGGTCAAAAGCTTCCTGTCCCTATCAGTGGGAGGAGTCCCCCGAATGACTGGAAGCAGCCTCCCTTAGAGACCACCCCTCTGTACATCACATCTCCTCCCAGCTCAGAGACACTCAATAACATCCAATTCCCAAACAACCTAGGGGCTGGCTCTGTCTCCTGGAACCTGCTGGCTCTCCACCTTGAGAGTATACTTTTGCTTTAATAAACTGCTTTGGGCTTTCTCCTTTCTTTCTGGCTGTCTATTCCAGCATGGATCCCCACGTAAATCTTCTTGTGAGGAGTCCAAGGACAGAGACCTCCATTCACACAACAGATTCTGCCACCGGTAACACATCGAATTAGTTTTAAGATATTTTACAACTCTATTTTTTTCTTATGCATACTCATATATGGCCATATTGAACTGGAAATATAAATATGAACCTATTTGTTTCTTTTCAAAAATATGTGTATACTTAAAACTTAAAAGCTATGAGTATTTAATAGGAATGAACCCTCATTTTGTCCTTAACTACCAAGAAACCAAAGCTCCTTGAGCTGATTCTAGGTCTGACACAGGAAATATACAAAATTTGTAACTACTGTTGCCCCAGAAAACATGGAACATTTTCAAAGACCAATTGGCTATGCAAAACAAACAAACAAACAAACAACAAACAAACAAAAAACCACAGGAGCCAATATTAAGGGACTCTAGGCAAAGATAAAACAATGTAAGCAGAAAAAAACAGTAATAAATACAACTAATTTAAACACTGATTAATGATACCTAGGAGTTTTAAAATATATTGCTTTTAAAAGAGAGAAAGCAAAATAAAGGCAAAAACAACTCACTGAACCCCACCGGAAATAACTAGGGAACTAACTCCTTATGCTGAAACAAAGCAAATAGAAGAAAAAATTAAACATCTATCCTCTATTTTCCAAGTGATGGGCATTTCAGAATAACCTAATGGCACTAGTTGATATGAAAAATTCTCTTCTTCAGAGAAGGCATGTTGAAATAAACAAGTAAATATTTTGTGCCCTTTAATGAAATAATAAACTCAGTCAATGAGTACTAGTAGGTACAGCCAATAAATTAAAGGTTCATAGTAGAGAATTTTACAACGGGAGTGAGCTGGTTCATTTTATGTGTCAACTTGAATGGGCCACAGAATGCTTATTTGGTCATTTGGTCAAACAATATTCTGGGTGTGTCTGTGAGGGTGTTTCTGAATGAGATTAATATCTAGATCCCTAAACTGAGTAAAACAAATTGCTCTCATTAATGTGGGTGGGCCTCATCCAAATAGTTGAAAGCATGAATAAAATTTAAAAAAGCTGAACCTCTCTGGGGCAAGGAAAACTCCTTCAGCCTGACTGCCTGGGAGCTGGGACATCAGGTTTTTTTTCCTGCCTTTGGATTCATACTGAAACATCAGCTCTTCGTGGGTCTCAAGCAGGATTCAGACTAGAACTACAGCCATGGCTCTCCTGGGTCTCCAGATTGCTGACTGTGGATCTCGGGACTTGCTAGTATCCATAATTATGGGAACCAATTTCTTATAATAAATCACTATATAAATATGTATGTGCATATGTATACAGTTGGCCCTTGAATGATACAGATTTTAACTGTGTGGGTCCACTTACAAGCAGATTTTTCTTTTATAAATACAGTACTATATTGTAAATGTACTTCTTACTTTACTTGTAAGAATATAGTATGTAATACATATGACATGTAAACTATGTGTTAATCAACTGTTTATGTTATCAGTAAGGCTTCTGGTCAATAGTAGGTTATCAGTGGTTAAGTTTCGGGGGTGTCCAAAGTTATAAATGGATTTTCAACCAGCCCTAACCCCTACATTGTTAAAGGGTTCAATGTGTATTCTATTGGTCCTGTGTCTGTGGAGAACCCTATTTGGTACTGAAAGTGGTTCTACAGAAATGGAATGTTAAGGATAAGTTTTCTGAATTCTTTCTAGGGTTCTGGATCTCTCTAATATGATAAAATTTAAGGATGCTAATGACTCTATTCCCAGCAGTAAAGAGGGCACTGATAGTCCATGGTGTAATCTGGTGATAGAGATTCTCAAAATATCACCATTGAATACTTCTACTAATCAACCAACTCTAAAAAGCAAGGATCTAGGTGATAGTGTATATAATATGTCCAAACAGGATAAAATAATGAATATAATAAGATTGACTGGTTGCTCCTAATATTACTGGAGAAAGTACAGACTACACTTCTCAGCTCAAACACTGCACCAATGACCAGAAAGCTATTATGTATGTGTTGGAAAAGATCTCCTTGGAATTCAAAGGCAGCATATTTCTATTATGGCTATGTCACCCTCACCCATTTACCAAACTACCCAAAAAGCTGCTAGTTTTGAGGGGGGCCCAGACCAAGAGAACGCTCTGCAAAGGGTCCAAGCTGCTGTGCAGGGGGCTCTGCTGCTTGAGCCATTTGATCCAGCAGGTCGGAAGGTGCCTCCAGTCTCAGTAGCAGACAGGGATGCTGTTTGAAGTAACAGTAAGGATTGTGGGGTGATGGTAAAAATCGAAGCTCAGCCTCAAAATATGGATAGTTTTGTCACTGGAAAACAATGACAATAGAGGACAAGGAAGAAAAATCTACAGTCAATATTAGCATGCTTAGGGGTGCCTGGGTGGCTCAGTCTGTTAAGCATCTGATTCTTGATTTCAGCTCAGGTCACGATCTCACAATTCGTGGGTTCAAGCCCCACATTGGGCTCTGTGATGACAGTATGGGGCCTCCTTGGGATTCTCCCTCTCCCTCTCTCTCTGCTCCCCCACCCCCACTTTCTCTTTCTCTCTCTCTCTCAAAATAAATAAATAAAAACTTTTAAAAACTAATAGCATCTTTAAAGGAGCTTTGAAAAAATAAATAATAAAAAATAAAATTTAAAAAAAAGAAGCTTTATAAGAGACTGCTAAAAACTGAGAAAAAACTGAGGGTTGATGGGGGTGGGAGGGAGGGGAGGGTGGGTGATGGGTATTGAGGAGGGCACCTTTTGGGATGAGCACTGGGTGTTGTATGGAAACCAATTTGACAATAAATTTCATATATTAAAAAAAAGAATATTTTATTTCTATGAATAAAAAGAGTATTTGCAATGTGTTATTTGTGCTGAGGTACTTATCTGTAATAAACTGAAACCCTTGCTCTCACAAAAAAAATAAAAAAATTAAAAATAAATAAAAAAAAGAAGCTTTGGCAGTGGCAGAGATCATAAACTGTGGAAAAGGAGGCTGAAAAGCTAAGTCAAGGCTTATATTAGAAGCCTCAATTGTTAGAATGAATAACTTGATACCCACTGTCTTGTCACAGGGAATGATGGCTGTCTTTCCTTAAGCATGCTCCCTTGGCAACTGAACCCCTGTAGTTTGGCTACCCAAAATGAAAACATTTCCTAGCCTCCTTTTCAGCGGTGTGCCCTCATCTGACTCAGTTACTAGGAATGATAAAAAGGCAGAAATTCCAAGAAGTGTCCTCAGAGAAGGAGTCCATGGCCTGCCTTCCGTCCCCTCCTCCTTGTAGCCTATACATGGATCAGAAGTCTGGACCTGGACTATTCATCTTGGACCATGAGATTAAGCCTGTGCTGTAGGAATGACAAAATAGTGATCTGGAAGTAGTCTGGATTCCTAAGATCTTTATGGGCCAGAGCTCTGAACCGCTGTAGCCATTATTGTGTTGCATTGTGGGTCACTGACAGTTGCAACTAATACAGAGACAAATTGCTTTTTGTTTGTATGTTTGTCCTATTAAACCAGGGATGACATCGTTAAGGTTTTGTGTGCATAGACAGGAGCGGATAAAAGGAGAAGCTTTTGAAAAAACACAGGTAAGATAGAATACGACTCTAAAACAAGACTATTGACAACAAAGTTCATGCCCGAGAGATAACTGTATGATTTTGAGTCTAGGTGTCTAGAATAATACTGAAGCCTCTAAGTTTGAGAAAAGGATGATTTGTGCACGTGTGTGCTTGTGTGTACGTGTGTGTACATGTGTGTGTATTTGACCTGACCAGGATGGCTCTTAGAATCTCAATAATTTTATGTATTACAATTCACCTGTCTCCTTGGAAAAAGCAACTGGATCATAAAAATGGTTGAATTACAATATAACCAAATCTGTACCTTAGGAAGGTTTATACAAATCCACCTACCTACCTACCAGGTAGAATAGCAGGGATACTTGAGCTCTTGTTACTGTGGCCCATTACCTAAGTAATTCTGGAGTATAACAGAGAATTTTCTCATTTAAAGAAGAAAGCTGGGGCATTGGCGTGACTCAGTTGGGGAACTGTCGGACTTCAGCTCAGGTCACAGTATGTGAGTTACACCTCCACATTGGGCTCTAGGCTGACAGCTCAGAGCCTGGAGCCTGCTTTGGATTCTGTGTCTCCCTCTCTCTCTGCTCCTCCCCTGCTTTCTCTCTCTCTCTCTCTCTCTCTCTCTCTCTCTCTCTCTCAAAAATAAATAAATATTAAAAATAATTTTAAGAAAAAAGAAGAAGAAAGCTAACATATGTACCAGAGTAGTTTAGTAGCCTGCTTATTCTAAATCAATGTTACTCATCCTTGGCAATTGGGTCCAATAATTTTGTGTTGTGGGCATGTTCCTGCTCATCGTAGGATGTTCAGCAACCTCCAGGCCTCTCTACCCACTAAATGCCTAATACTCTTCCTCTCCCCTTCCCCAAAGTTGTGGCAGCCAAGAATATCTCCAAACATTGTCAAATACACTTTGAGGGATAAAATCTCCCCCAGTACAGAAACCGGTTGGAGGGTATAGTAAGGAATGCATGTTTTTCACTTGGTTTGGTCTGGTTCTTTTTTGTTACTCCAGTCTTTCTTTTGTTCTTGATCCTGGAATGTGATACATGAACTCAAACAAGACCTCTTTGTGAAAAAGGAACTGCAGTCTGATATTTCATCTCTATCTGCATCATCTCCAACAGTGATAGGGCCAGTAGACAAAGACTGAAGCATGCCCGTAATAAAGAGTGGCTGTCATCATTGTGATTTGTAAATAAGGGCAATATATGCCAAGTCAAAAATTTTCCCCTTCTTCATTTGTTCTGAAACTTTTGAGGTGTTTAGTTATCTTTTTCTAAGGCCTCCTTTTGACTATGCAATTCCCCACACTCTGGTTTTAGATTCTGATCTCCTGTACAAGAGAAGTAGGATTATTTAAAATTTTTTTGCACACAGTTCTGTACAGCATCATAGGTGCCTGGGCCTCTTCATAACATCAGCTACACTGAGAGCAATGGTGTCAGTCTGCTTTTCATCTCTTTCCAATAACACCCACCACGACATGCATGATACATTGTTCATTTTTATAACTATTTTTTTCATTCTGGAATAGAATTCTATAGTTTCAAAGCAAAATAGGATTCCTGAGTCTCACACAAAAGATGTGATCAGGGACCCAACTGTGCCTTCCCTTGGGTCTAACTTTGAGTCACTACTGTGTTGTATGTTTATGAAGTAGTCAGCATCCTCTGCTCAGGGTAATTATTGTTCTCTTCAGTTATAGCTAAAGTTGATATAAAGAACACACCCGACAAAAATTACACTGAGGCATCTGGATTTCTCTAGAGAATTTTAAGAATATCTGCATTGCCATGTTCCAAAGAGGCTCTATATAGTGCCTCTTACTTTACACTGACAATGTCATAAACAATTACAGTAGTCTGGCAGTCACTATCGAAAGATCTCTAGCCATGTTTCAAAGGGTTTATGGTCAGCCATTGAAATACATTTTCTCCCACATAGGTACGGACGGAATTCCATCACTCCAAGTGTTCTGCGTCAGAATTGTTCTCAAGTAGAATAAAATTTCCATCTTTTTCTGGTGAAGCAGGAAATGTTTGTACACTGGTTTATTCACTGTAGCAGGGTACCAACCCAGTGAACTGCCTTGCTCAGCAACTTCCTCTCAGAGTATATACAGAAGTCTCCCCTCACCTGTCATTTCACTTGCCATGGTTTCAGTTACCTGCATTTAACTGTAGATCGGAAGCAGGTGATCTCCCTTCTGATGATATGTCAGAAGGTTAACGGTAGACTAAAGCTAAGTCACAATACCTGTGTCATTCTCCTCACTCCATCTCATCTCATAGGTATTTTATCAGCTCACTTCATCACAAAAAGAAAGTTGAGTGCAGTACATTTTGAGGCAGAGAGACCATATTCACATAGCTTTTATTTCAGTATATTGTTATAATTGTTATATTTTATTATTGTTGCTGTCAATCATAGGTAGGTATGTACAGGAAAAAAGACATTATATATAGGGCTTGGTACTATCCATGGTTTCAAACATCCACTGGAGGTCTTGGAATGTAGCCCTTGTGGGTAAGGGGGGAATACTGTACTTCTCCACAAATAATCTCTACCAACCACAGTTCCAGCATAGAGAATCATAATGTGCTAACATCTGGGCAGGTGCTCTTGTGACCTTTCCAGTGCTACACAGATTTCCCTATGGTGACAATTGCATTCAGACAACAGTGAAATCTAGATTCAGTGATGCAACAAGGCACAGTTCAGCAGGCATCTATGAATCTTACGTACAATTTCGTGCATGAAAATAGTTCCAAGAGGGGAGAAAAAGGAAATGGGTGTTTTTATTCAGAGCTAGTGTTTCAATGCCTGTCTAAAAGAGTCTATTGAAAGAAAAAAAAAATCTTAATTTGACTTGTTCTTGCTCATTCTCTTCCCCTTTTTAACAGATAGATTTGGGGTTTGAACTGAACATACTTCCATCAAGCATTCCATCTCAGTTACCATCTGAGAAATTCAAAGAAGAATTTTAGACACACTGTCACATTTCTTTGTACATAACACCTAAAGGAAGTTAATTGAATCAACAATTTAAATACAGACAACCTATCGCAATACAGATGGTTTTGGCGAAGAGAAGGTGAAAATGAATCACTCAATAGCAGGTTGGCAGATAAAATACAGAATACCCTGTTGAGTTTTAATTTCAGATAAACAACACATTTCAAATTTTAGCATAAAGATGTCCCAAATATTGTCTGGAGTATACTTACAATAAGATAATTTTTATCATAAGTTCAAATTTAACTGGAAAAATCCTGTATTTTTATTTGCAAAATTTGACAATCAGTGAAGGCAAATGAGAAAAATATATGTTAAAATCTGGCCAAACTACAATGCCAGTATCATTGTATTTAAACATCTGAAGTTACTCCCTTTATTTTCAAGCTCCATAATATAAAATATTTAGAACAAATAAAAGGAGATGCTTCACTCAGCAGGCAGTCACCTTGTGAAATTCACTGTCACCATAGGTCACTGGGCTGGATAATTTTATGACCAATAATAACATTTGTCTGAATGCATGCTGAGAAAAGGTAATCAAATCTCACACTTTAGGGAATAAGTTGCTCATTGCAGAAATTGGGAGGGAATGACTTCCTGCACAATTGGCTAGGGGTATTATGAGGTTTATGGTCATTGTCAGAGAGGCTGCCTACCTCCATGGATCTGTACAAAGGCTGACTAATCAATGAGTGTTGTCCCAAAAATTGATGCAAAATTCACTATTATGAGGTTGATTGTGATGATAAAAATAATGATGCACAGACTTATTTAAAGGAGCCCACTCATGTATTTGTGAGGATAAAATAGTGAATTTAAGGTTATTTTGAATGATACAAACTCAGTAAATATATTCATATTTATAAGTTATATAATAATCATTTTTTCTTTTTTGAATCAGAATTATAGAAAGTAAGAAGAATAAGAAACTGTTCACTAGCTCCAAGGAAGGAGATCCCCTCCCCTCTTGAATAGGATTTCTGCCTTTCCTTACAGCCTCACTGCATCCACAAATTAATCTCAGTTTTACAGCATCAAGGTAGGACAAGATTATACATAATGGTAACTGAAGTCATATAAGAAAGGTGATTTCACAAAATTTTGAAAAAGCAAAGCTTGCCTATTCTTTCCAGGTATCAGTATCTCCTTTTGTCTCATAATGAATCTACATTTGCCACGCTCTCTTGGTTCCTTTTCACAAAGAAAATAGTATGATAAATTCATTCTAAAGTAAAACTAATCTCATTGAGTGGAATCCTGTAAGGAAAGTCCTAGGGAAAGGAGGTGGGGAGAGGCAGTGACTTACCCAAAGCAATGAATGTCTAATGATAAAATTTCAGGAGCTGCCCGGGAAATTCCTTAATGTTCTTCAAATCCCTTCATATTCAAAACTTTCTATTTCACTTACTTATAAGTTTATTATTACATTTTGAGCCCCTCTATCTGTCTGATTCCTGAGTTGGATTATATTGACTGAGTCTGATGAGTGACTTAAGGAAAAGAAAAAAAACCAATGCAATGTCAGAATGATGTGTCCTATCTACTTCTCTAATTCTGAGAGGACACAAATAAGCCAAAGTAAGCAAAAACAAATTCATGATTTTTGATTTTGATTTTTGTTCCCAATTAACATTTATCATTGAATTATTATTAAATATCAATATATCATTTAAATTGCAAGCTAATTTTCAGTCATTTACTTAGTTTAAGAGAAAAGACATGCAGGATAAGTAGCAATTAGTAGGTTTAATATATATATTTTTCCAAGATCCCAAAGATTAATATAATACATAAAGTAACTTGAAGAAAAAAAAGGAATAACATGCATTTTAACAAATAGAATCTCTAGGTACAATTAAGCAATTGTCCATTGACTCCATCAAAATAACATAGCATTTATTATTATTTTTTTTGTTCTAAAATAAATCTAGTTATTCCCATATTAACTAGTTTTAGTTACTGGAAACCAGCTAAAATGCAATGTATTGTAAATAACTAATATCCGAGATAAAATAGATAAACAAGGAAGGATTTAAGTATAAAGACATAAATAATTTCCTATTTCTTGAATGAAACTTTTCCTTAACATAGACATAAGTGATATAATCAAAGACATTGAAACCATTGTCAAAATCTCAATGATTAGTTTAGTTTAGTATTGTTTGTTGTTGAGACAAAGAGAAATATTTGGATTAAAAATGAAAAGTTGACTCTTAGAATATTTTTAAATACCATACCAAATACGATGTTTTAATGCAAACTGTTATTATTAATATTTTTACAAATACAACTGATATGATTTTTTTCTTCATGTTTCAGTGTTACACCTATAATGACTGCATCTGATATTTCCACTGAATTTCTTAGTTTAGTCTCTCTATTGCCATTAAGTCACTTATCTCTCTAGATCTAATTTACCAATATATTGAATCTGGAGGACAAATTTTATCCTGATAGATTACTCTGGAAGTTAGCCAGGTCTTTTATATGGTATAGTTTTCTCTCTACTCTTTTGGTTAAATTATTTTGGAACAACCCATACGTTTAGAATCTTGCAACAAAAATGCTTAGATTAGTTAATTTTCTGTTTTTGGAACAAATATACCTTCTTCATTACAACCTTCTCTGTTTTCATGATCATAATTAATATTGACTTATAAAGGAATAGGTAAAATAAGGTAGTAGATTTTTGTCATGTTTTATTGTTATCAGGCTTTAAAAAATTGATTTTTTTTCAAATATAGGCATCTGTCTAAAAGTCACTACATTTACATAATGTAAATGCATGAATAATACCAAATACTTTAATATCCATCACAAATGATTTCAAATAGCTTCAATTCTGAAACCTCTCCCCCTTTTTCTTTTCTTTCATTTCCTTAGGTTACAGTTAGCAAACTCCTTTCTTTCATCTTGCTGAAAAAGTGGAGGCAACTTGGGTTTGTTCTCCAAAGGCTGTATAATTTTTCACTGAAGTAAACAAGCCTAATTTTAGAAGCATATATTGTGGTCATTAAAGTGCTCCATATGTAGCTATATTATAAAATATCTAGAGAGAGTGGATTTTGTTTAGTGTCTACAAGTACTTCATTTTATAGATATTTTCCAACCAACACACACAAACATACTTCAACCTTATGGCTGGTAACAGTATCTTGCCATCTGTGTGTTTGTATTTTAAGCAGAACATGCTATGAAAATGTAGTAAAAATATACAACAGAAAAGAAACCTGAAGCCAGTTTTAAGTAGACTACTTCTTGGCTTAGAAAATTTAGAGGGCCAAACATCATCTGTGCTTTTCTAAAATAATACACTAAAGAAATACAGATGAATACTTGTTTTTTAGCAAGCGAACTGAGTAAAAATAGATAACATGGCTCAAGAGTTTTCTTTTTAAGGAAAGGCCATTTTTTTTTGAAAATTTGGTCATATATATTCCCTCACATTTTCTGTATCTTAAAATACTATAGTTAGAGCTATTATTTATCTCTATTTAATTTTTTAAAAATGTTATTGGGTCTATGTAAAGACTGTTTTGTACTTTGTGATTTTGTTCACTATTTATAAATTTTCCACCACTGTCTTAAACTTCAGTTCCAGAGTCAAACATGTTTTTCTGCATCAAAGAATGAGTATGTTTACTATGAGTAACTCAGTTGGTGTGGATTATTTTCTATATTTTCTTGAGGATTATTCTGTCAGTGGCTAATATCAAATTTCTCAATAGAAATGGAACATTTGGTAAATTATGTACACATTTTTATATCATGTAGTATGTCTAGGTCATTAGAAGAATCACAAGATTTGAATGCAGTTTCCATTATTTCTACATATTTACTACATTTAAAATTCCAGGTTCATATTTTTATGGCATTAAAACTTAATTAAAATTTATTTTTTAAGTTTATTTATGTTGAGAGAGAATGTGAATGAGTGGGGGAGGGGCAGAGAAGAGAGAGAGAGAGAGAGAGAGGCAGAAAGCAAGGGAGGGAAGATAATCCCAAGCAGGCTCCACACTATTAGTGTAGAGCCCAATGCGGGCCTCCATCTCATACACCGTGAGACCGTGACCTGAGCCGATAGCAAGAGTTGAATCTTAACCGACTGAGCCACGAAGGCACTCTTTGAAAAAGTTAATTTTTAAAAATTCTAATTCTATTTACATACTGTGTGTAATTTAAGGTTCCCTAATACTATTCACATCTTACTCTATATTTATTCATTAATTTATAAAAATTGCCCCTCATAAGGTTAAAACATAAGTACTGCCCACACTTCAAATAACAAAAAACAATCTAATGCCTACAACATGACTAGAAGATGCTAATATTTACAACATATGCCAATGACCAACAAAGTGGAATATAATAAAATCCCACTTGTCTTAGCTTCAAATGCAACAAAAAAATGAACAAGCAAACAACAGAATCAAAACCAAGTCTAGATGATGGCAGTAACACAAACTGGGCATAATTTCCCACCTGAAACAACCAAAAACTCAACAAAATATATAAAACAGTGATTTGGAATACACTAATGGACAATGAACCCTGAGAAAAAGGAAACAAACTAATTGAGTCCTATGATTGCGACAGCTTAGTGCCTTGAAACAATTTCCATGCTAAGGAGCCCCATCCAAATGGAGCCACTGGACTGTCTAAATTGAGATCTGAGGAGATCAATGGGGCTAGAGTGTGTAGGCCAGAGAATCAGAGGAGAGCAAGGCACAAAGATAGGAACTGGATGCAAAGCAATCCTCTGGAGTATTCAAGTGAGTACTTCTCAGTGCATGTGTATAACCAAACTGCCTAAGGCCAAGGAAATAAGATTGAGAATATAAGAGAAATAAGGTCAGAATATTGAGGAGAATATTGAGGAATAAGGTGAGAAAAGATTAGAAGAAACAGTTCACAGCAGTCACTCAAGGCTAAGAATCCTGCCTTTTCTCACCAGGTGAATGGGAAACTTGATTCACAAAGCATTCATGGTACTCCAAATCATTTTACCTTAAGTAGTGAGAAATACTTAGCCTTAGACTAAACACTGCTCTTGTCCCACCTGACAAATCATAAAAGCAGGACAGAAAATGATCAACCTGTGTCCAAGTAACGTAATTATGAGCAAGAACAATGATAAAGAATGTTAATGGAAACACAAAAATATCCAGCACACAAAAATACCTATCACCTATCAAGATGAATTGGTTGGTTTCCAACCAAACATAACCAAAAACACAATGAAGTAGAAAAACGCAATCCACAATGAGGAGACCAATGAGTCCTAACCAATTCAGAACTGACACAGATAACAGACTTAATGAACAAGGGCATAAAACAGACATTATGAACTGCATATGTCCAAAAGTTAAGATGGAAGATTTACAAAGACCTAAATCAAACTTCTGGAGAGGAAGACCAAAACATTTGCATTGAAAAGCACACTAGAAAAAAAGTTAGAGAGGGAGGGAGCCAAAACATAAGAGACTCTTAAAACCTGAGAATGAACTGAGGGTTGATGGGGGGTGGGAGGGAGGGGAAAGTGGGTGATGGGCATTGAGGAGGGCACCTGATGGGATGAGCACTGGGTGTTGTATGGAAGCCAATTTGACAATAAATGTCATATTAAAAAAAAAAGAAAGAAAGAAAAAGAAAAGCACACCAGAGGGGCGCCTGGTGGCTCAACCAGTTCAGCCGATTTGGCTCAGGTCATGATCTCACGGCTCATGAGCTGGGCTCTGTGCTGACAGTTCAGATTCTGGAGCCTGCTTCAGATTCTGTGTCTCACTCTCTCTCTGCCTCTTTCCCACTCATGCTCTGTCTCTCAAAAATAAATAAACATTAAAAAAATAATAATAAAAAGAAAAGAGAAGTACACTGGATAAGATTGATGGCAGATTACACAGAACAAAGTGAATACACAGCAATGGAAAATATCCAAACTAAAACAGAGAAAAAAAGATAACAGAAAGAGAATCAGTGAGTTGTGAGAGAATTTTAAAAGCAGTCTACTGTGCAAATAATTGGAATACCAAACAGAAGGGAGAGAGAAAACAGAAAAGTATTTTTAAAGATAATATTTAGATTTTCCAACTTTCAGAAAAAAATAAACGCACAGATCCAAGAAGCTCCACGAACTCCAAGCACAAGAAACGTGACAAAAAAAAATCAATGTACACCATAATAAAGTTACTTCAAACCAGTGAAAAAAGAACACATTAAAAGCAACCAGAGGAAAAAATGCATGTTACAGCAAGAGGAATAAAGTGCAGAAGAACAGCAGATACTGCATTATACACAACGCAAATGAGATGAGAGTAGAGCGGTGGGCAGCAGTGGAGAGTGCAAACTAAAAACAAAGAAATAAAACCCACTCATAAATAACCCACTGGCAAAAGAAGAAATAAATCACAGAGTACTTTGAACTGAATGAAAATGAAAAAATGTATCAAAATTGTGGGATGAGCTCCTAAAGTAGTACTTCCAGGCAAACTGACAGCACTAAATATTTACATGAGAAAAGACAATCAAATTCAACCACTTTAGTTTTCACCTTAAGAATCAGGAAAAAGTGGGGCGCCTGGGGGGCTCAGTCAGTTAAGCGTCTGACTTGGGCTCAGGTCATGATCTCGTAGTTCGTGAGTTTGAGCCCGTGTCAGGCTCTGTGCTGACAGTTCAGAGCCTGGAGCCTGCTTCGGATTCTGTGTCTCCCTCTCTCTCTGCCCCTCCCCTGCTCATGCTCTGTCTCTCTCTGTCTCTCAAAAATAAATAAACATTAAAAAAAATTTTTAAAGCAACAGGAAAAAGAACAAAGTAAATCTAAAATAAGCTGACAAAAGAAAAAATAAAGTGTAGAATGAAAACCCATGACAAAGAAAACAGAAAATCAGGGAAAAAACATCAATGAGATCAAAGCTGGTTATTGTAGAAGACCAATTAAATTCATAAATCTCTAGTCAGATTGATCTTCAAAATAAAAGAGAGAAAACAACAAATTTTCAATATAATAAATAGAGAGGTGGCCCAGGTATTAAAAGCATAGTAAGAAAATATCATCAACAACTCTATGAACTTACACAAAAAGGACAAATCCTTGAAACACAAACACGACCAAACGTCATTCAATACGTGACGAATCCTTTAACTATTAAAAAATTTGGTATATAGTTAAAATCCTTTCCATAAAAAAAAAATCTCCATGATGAGGAAGCTTGACTGGTAAATTCTACAAATTTAAGAAAGAAATATTGCCAATTCTATACAAAACACTGCTGGTGGGAATGTAAAATGGTAAAACCACTACAAAAACAATTTGATAGTTTCTTAAGAATTACCGTAGAATCTGGCCATTCCATTATCAGCCATTCCATTTCATTTTTTTTTTAATTCAAGAGAGATGAAAACAAATGTTTATACAAAGACTGGTATGCAAATTTTCATAGCAGCTGATCAAAATGCAGTAACCAAAACTGCAATAACCAAAACAAGCCAAATCTTCACTAACAGATAAGTGAATAAAAAAATTATGTTATATCCCATGGAAAAATATGAGTTGGCCTTAAAATGAACTATTGATATATCATCACACACGGATGAATTTCAAAATAGTCACGCAAAATAAGTCAGACAAATGGTAGATACTATTATGATTCCATTTATATAAAATTCTAGATATGAAAACTGATCTATTTTGACAGACAACCCTTCAGTGAATGTCTGGGAAATGGATTGGAGTAAGGTGGAGACGGGTAGGGACAGATTACAAAGGGGCAGTAGAAAATCTGGGAGGATGACGAAGAGGAAAAAATTACATTTACATGAAAGGGGTTTAGAAACATCTTGATGCCTCCATCCTTAAACCATATCGTTAAGCTCATTTTTAACATTCTATTCATATTTGTTTCAAGGAGACTTTATGTAAACATGATTTTCTGTTTTTAAGTTTACTAAAGATCAATGGTGGGTGAAGATATAAAAAAGAGTAACTTGATAGTGACAGATAAAGATGAGTTAAATGCATGCACGCACCTCTCCTAGTTAGTGCAGCATGACTTAGATGCATACATTAAGTGACCTTAAGTCATAAAAGCAGGCTCTATTCCTGAAAAGTATCTAGTTTGGCATCTATCTACTGGAGGCTCAGCTAATTATTCCATACGAAGTTTTTCATTTAATACTCAGAGTAAACCTAGAAATAGCAAAAGTTTAATGAAATAAGCTACCTGTTTAAGATCATGTAGTTCTAAATAGCAGACAGAAGATTTGAACCCAGTTCATTCTGAATCCGCTCCATTCCAACACCTTTCAGAATAAATGCAGCATTACTGTCTTGTATTCACCTTCGGTAAATACACAAAACAAAATATTTAGAGAATCAATTACTTTTCTTTTAAGAAACATAAAAATAATGACTCAAAACTATGGCTGCATGTCAGTGTTTCTGAAAATAAAATGAGATCATTATTACTGTATAGAGATGGAATAAAGGCGGATGAAAAACAACAGTTCAGCCATAATGATTTCATTAGGACAAATCTGTGGAGAGATGAAAGGGGCAGATCACTAACAGATTGCTAGTGAAATGGAGAGTGTGTTGAAGTCGTCGAATGTGATAACACTTACAGAAATGAAAGTTGAAATGCTTTAGAGGGATGGGGGGAAAAAAAGAAAGCAATATTTTCTGTCTTAGACAGCACATCAGCAAAAGGGAAAAAGCATATTTTGTCAATTCAGCCAAGTCATTGATCTCTTTTGAACGCCGAGTCTAATGAGGCAAGTAGGGGAAATGCATAAAGATGTTTTTACATGTGTGCTTTGCTGGGTTCAGATTATTGTGCAGAACTAAACTGTGTTTCACAAAAGACGGCTTATTTAGAAGGATATGTCTTTTATTACAAAAAAAATAAGATTTAAATTATCAAAATAATAAAAAAGAAGCTTTTAAAATTGCTAACACTCAGCTTCTCCTAAAGCCTTAGCTTTATAACTAAACAAACAACAAAACAAAACAAAGACCTCAAACATTTATTTACTTGGGCTGCTTTCTATAATACCAAATTTCTATGCATTTTGGGGATTGCTTTCAGTTATTTCACAACAATACCACTTCTGCAAATGTGAGGTCATTTCTTACACTCTACATCAATCATTCTTTAAAAAAAGCACTAGACTCTGTCACCATTAATTGAATTCAGGTCAATTATTGCAGAAAACCTAAGAGCAACACATACATACACCTTTGAAATACAAACCAGATTTTAGTTATACCCAAAGATAATTGTTAATATAATATTTAAAAGTGGTACATTTTCATCCCGAATATAATTAGCTCCGTTTCACCATTTTAACTGACATTCCCGGCACTTTGCTAGGCATTTAATAAGCACTCAATAAAAAATAATTGGATTTGTAAAATATAGGAAATCTTAAAAATGTGAAAAAGTATGAATAAGAAAACTTGAATTATCCATAACACACCATGCTGTCATTTAAACAGAACCTTGTTATCACATTGGTGTGTATTTTTCCAATCTTTCATGTTATATATAGAAATATTTTTGTATTACAAATAGTTTAAAATTTTGCGTCTATTAATCATACAGAATTAGAAATGTTTTTCTCTAACCTTAAATATTCTTTAAAAGCAAGATGGTAATGAATATATACGTTATAGCCAAATTTCCCTATTAAAACTATAACCTCAATATATGTAGTTGTTTATTTCCCCATGCAATTCTAAATTGTTTTCTTAACATCCTAGAGTAAATGGTTTGAATTTCTTTAGAATTCTTCATACATATTTCCAAATTACTCTAGGGAAAAAAAAAATTTTTAGATCAATTCATTCTCTTAGAAAACGTCCTTTTCCTTCAAATTTTTTGCTCACTAAAAAAAGTTCCCAAATCTCTATGAGTAGTACACACTCTTAAAGCATTACTTCTTTTAAATTTCAATAGCCAAAACAAAGAATCTTCCTCTTGAGATCATCAATAACATTTTGAAAAATCCTTAGATTTCTGTTACGATTTTTCTCCTTTTATGCTTTTAGAGAAATTTGACTTTTTTTTTTTTTTTTTAGCAACATCTTTCTAGTTCTTTTTCTCTTTAAGGTGTAATGAAAGACTGGAATGTAATTCATCATGATTTCTATCGTTTAGTTACATGAACTACCTTGACCTTTAAAAATGTTTTTCTGGGAGCATTATACAAAGTTAGATATTTTGTACAACAGTAACCTAAACCAAACTTCTGTGAGTGATTACATCATGGAAAATAATTCAAAAATTCTCTCCACTCACTGCTGATTCTATGTTTTGTTTTTTGTTTTTTGTTTTTTTTTTGTAAATACTCTTTAAAATAAATTATTTCAGAAGACAAAGCACTAGAGATCATGAAAGGGTGATTTTCCTCCACATATATTTCTTCTATTTAAAAAAAAATTATTTTAATGCTTATTTATTTTTGAGAGACAGAGAGAGTGAGAGCGGGGGAGGGGCAGAGAGAGAGAGAGAGGCACAGAATCCGAAGCAGGCTGCAGGCTCTGAGCTGTCAGCACAGAGCCCAACATGAAGCTCGAACCCACGAACCCTTAGATCATGACCTGAGCTGAAGTCAGACACTTAACCGACTGAGCCACCCAGGCGCCCCACCCCCACATACATTTCTGTCATGTGTGGAAAGCTGTTAAGAAGAAAAAAGAAAGAAAATGTATATGCCTGATCATACTTACTGTTTTTAAAAAATAATTATAAAATTTTTGATGTTTATTTATATTTGAGAGAGAGAGACAGAGCATAATTAGGGAGGGCAGAGAGAGACGAAGACAGAATCGGAAGCAGGCTTCAAGCTCTGGGCTGTCAGCACAGAGTCCACGTGGGGCTCGAACTCACAAAGCTGTGAGATCATGACCTGAGCTGAAGTCAGACACTCAACAGACTGAACCATCCAGGCACCCCTTGATCGTGATTGCTTTTTTTTTTTTTAATTTTAGAGAGAGAGATACTCGTATTTTAATATGAAATTTATTGTCAATTTGGTTTCCATACAACCCCCAGTGCTCATCCCAACAGGTGCCCTCCTCAATGCCCATCACCCACCCTTCCCTCCCTCCCACCCCCATCAACCCTCAGATTGTTCTGTTTTTAAGAGTCTCTTATGATTTGGGTCCCTCCCTCTCTAACGTGATTGCTTTTTATGCATACACACAAATATCTACAATTAGTCAATAATTACTCTACATGGAGAAGACACATTTATATTGATGCAAATCAACATTATCTAAAGCATATTATCATTATCATACCAAACAGTTGTACAGTTCTTTAGAGCTCACAGACCACTTATATATACAATTCTAGGAACATCGTTATTCCTAGTTTACAAAGAAATTTCAGGGAAAGCTTATGAGCTAAATAAGGATGTTATTTAATGTCCAACAGACTGTTGAGAAAAAAAACCTAGAGAAGTTAAGTAATTTTATTAGTATCATATAGTGTCAGATTACATGATAGTCAGCTCCAGAACCCAGATTTTCTAAGATTCCTGCTCTTACTAATATTTTACATCTATTTAGGGAGCAAACATTAATAGTACAATTGGAAATACTTTCATTATGGAGAGTAAACACAGTAAATATACAAGGAAGCACACATATATTTATTTTTTAATGTGATTTTTTGCAAACTGAGGTTGCAGTAAGTAAACCAATGATGCCCACTACCGCCCTTGTTCATGGCATAAATCTCTTTTCATTTTAAAGTCCACATTTTTATGTTCACTGTCCTAAATCAGGATCTTACTGATGCTTACTCAAAATCAAACCATCATGACCATTTTGACAGAATCGCCAGTGCTCTATTTTGAGCTTTTTGAAATTTTGTTTTGAGCTTTGAGTTTGAGTTTTTAGCTTTTGTTTTACATTCTCTCATCTGCTCCTTTGTTTTCTCTTCATTGTTCACTCCTTTGTTTTCTTTTCTATTTTTTTCTAATTCCAATACTAAATATGTTTGTAACTTCTTTGTGCCAACAGTCCTGAGGACAAGATAAATTATTATATTATGGAAGAATAAGAAAACCCTACTTAATCTTCAGAATATTTTCTAGTTCATGGCCCAGTCAATAACTTGAATATCAGATGGGAAGAAAAGCTCTTAGTGATGACCTAAGGTAAGACTCTCGGTCCTTCATAAGTGGGGCACATTTTTATGATATGCTTCTAAGATTCATTTTCCCTCACTAGCACTTCATCATTTCCAATTCCTTGCAAACTTGCCCATGTAGAGATTCTCGGTTCTTGTAAAAGGTAAAGGATTGTGTGCACACACCTGTTTGTTTTTAATATTATCCTTAGTATTATAATCTTCTAAAGTACATAATCTAAAATTCAGAGTAAGAGCCACATAAACTATTATACCATATATAATATGTATCATTTTGTAATTAATGTTTTTTTTTTCTTTGTACTTCAATTCGCACATCTGCACTGTTATGCCTCTAATGTGATTTCTATACCTCACATTCAAGGGTTTTTGTAATGCATCATCTTTATGGGCTTACTGTTTTCTTTTAAAAGGTTTAATCCTTCTATCCTGTATATACACAGAACCTCTCTCTCTTCCATCAATGAAAGTTCTCACCAATTTTGTAAGATGTGTGTTTCATCCAGGTTACTGAAGGCAGAAATATGTTGTGTTGTGTTTAGCTATTAAGCTGATTTGAGATTCCCAAAGGCAGGGTCAGCATTTTATTTATGATTCTATTCTCAGCTCCTAATACAGTGGTGGCTCTTAATATGAAAAGTTTCTCTTTCTTGCACAAATAATCTTTAAGTTCATGGTTCATGTCTTTATTCTATAATTAATTAAAACTTGTCTGTATATATATTACAAAATTCTAGGATATATCGGTATTATTTTAAAGGTATATAAGGACCAGTTGAAAAAAAGGTTGGTTTATGCACATTTACAGCATATTCTCAAAACCACAAAGTTTAACTTTTATCCTTTTCATAAACAATCAAAGAATACTTGGTCATTTTATAAGCTAATATAACTGAGAATTAAAGTGTCTATTATTTAAAATATAAGCATCACAGGAGGTATAAAAATCATATAAAATAAAAGAAACTAGTGTGTTTTTCTGCATAAAAAGAAAAACAGGAGATAGGTTTCCCAATTAACAAATTGTCATAGCATAAAGAAAATTTAAGAGTCAAATATTGCTTGTTTATGTAATAGTTATTCTTGAGAATCATTTTATCCGGGTTTCTTTAATTTAAACTTTCACTACCTGCCTACTGAAATATATACAGCAGTATTCAAAGCAAGTTATCTTCCAGAAGGAGGTGTTGTGAATTGTTTTAAAATTTACTACAGACATGTTTCTAGCATAAGTTCAGCACTGAGTGTAGGAGTAATAGAGCTGATACCAGCTCACTTGGGGCTCTACTTGTCTCCCTCAGCGCGAACACACTCTGCACTGAACTGGGCATATGCAAGGCACAATGAACTGTCCATCACAATTCCCATTATTAGAGGACAAAACACGCTGATCTGTGTCACTGGTCACAAATACATCCTCCTTTCTCCCCCAACTCTCCTCTTTCCTCAGTGCAAAGTTTTTGCTTGAGGTTTTCTTCTCAGGACTCACCTTGCTGGTTACAGTGCCACAAGCCTCAAGGCACTCTTACTAAGGTTTTCTTGCAAATGGAATACAAGTGGCATGAATATTCGTGACAATAAATGTTCCTTGTACGTAGTTTATGCTCTGCCAGTAATTTCTGCTTTCTTGATACTTCCACAGAATGCTTTTTTTTTGTTTTGTAATGATCCAGTTTCTCCTGCTGCAGACGACTGATTCCTTAGCCTTTTTTGTTCATGTGTTTGCTCTTTATCTGTGTTGGTCATTCAGGAAGGCTGGAGCTTAGTGATTTTAATAGCTCTGTATTTTACCATATCTATGCAGATTTGATTTTCTGAAAATGTGATCTTATTAAAAGGAGATGGCACATAAAATACCAGTGAATCTATTCCAGTTGATTTCTTTTTTTTACTGGGAAAATTGCTACCTAGCAGTTTCTGGTTCTTTCTTTCTCTAGCTCTGATTCTTCTTACATTATCATTATGTCAATTATTATATGACAAGACATGTGAATAGCATAAATCTAGAAGTGTGCAGAATGTATTGGCTGTTATATTTTAATAAAAATAGGCACAACTCTGATAATAATCAATTTCAAAGTATTGTGCTTACTATCCTTTCCACAAAAAGGGAATACATATGAAGAATGAATTTTACTTAGTAAAACACGTGACATTATTTTTGATGTACCTTGAAACAATGTCATGTTATTATATTAGTTTTTTCCCTTAATTAGCACATAAGAATGATAGTATATGAAATAAAAAAAATTAACAATGTATCACAAATGTTATTGCTTCCTCCTAAAAATAGATTGAATAAATTAATAACATGTTAGGGACATTTTATGCTTATGTGTTTAAATGGGTTTGGATCTAATTACATTAATGATTCTTTTCTATATCCTTTTACATAATTTGTCTTATCTATAGTTTTTAAAAGCAAATCAAAATTGTAACATTGCCATGTCATTAACAAGGGCAAACACATAATTAACATTTGTATAGTATACATCACTATGTAATGAAGTTGTATTAACACCACTTTAAAAGGATATAGACGGCATGGACTTGAAGTTGACAGATGGGAGCACAGCATTTAAAAGCTTACAATCTGCAAATGAAAGATTTTGCAAAATGCCAATCTAATATTCAGCTCAATAATATGGTAGCAAATATTGCAATTAAGTGTATATACAGAGAATCAATTATTCTAATCATCAGCTTTCAAACATTAATGTAAAAATGAAATGCCATAGATGAGAAGGCTTAGTTTCCACCAATTGTTATGTTACTTTTACAGTTTGGACTTCCTAATCCTTCTACAGCAGCATAAGTGTATTCTCTACCTGAACAAAAATATTAGTTAAATTTATAGACTATTTTTTAAAAGATAACAACAGAGAAAATATCTAAGAATTTTTAGCCTTAAATTTTAATCTGTAAGCAGAAGAAAGCTTAAATTTAGGTGAGAGATAGGAAGGGAACATTAATATATTGTCCAATAATTATGTAGCATATTATTTCTGCTTAAAATACATGGTTGAAATATGTCCAAAGGATACTTATTCCTCATCCTATATCTCTTTCCTTTGTAAATGGCACAAATATTCACTTAGATATCTGTATTTTATAGTTGATTACTTTTCTGTAAGTAATTTTTTTGTTTTCATTTTTTATTTATTACTCTTGTTACTATTATTATTATTATTATTATTATTATTATTTTTAGAGACAGAGTGAAGGCAGGGGAAGGGCAGAGGGAGAGCAAGGGAGAGAAAGTTAAGCAGGCACCACGTTCAGTGTGGAGCCCACACAGGGCTCAATGTAGTCATCACCCCAAGATCACCTGGGTAGCTCAGCCCATTGAGCGTCCGACTTCGGCCCAGGTCATGATCCCACAGTTTGTGGGTTCAAGACCAGCGTCGGGCTCTGCGCTGACAGCTCAGAGCCTGGAGCCTGTTTTGGATTCTGTGTCTCCCTCTCTCTCTGCCCCTCCCCCACTCACGCTCTGTTTCCCTCTGTCTCAAAAATAAATACACATTAAAAAAAATTAAAAAAAAAAAAAAAGACTGCGAGGTCATGACCTTAGCCAAAATCAAGAATCAGGCACTTAATCCACTGAGCCACCCAGGAGCCCATATATTTGATTGCTTTTTATACCTTATCTGTAAGCCCTACCACTCAGTTCTCCAGTTCTTGTGAGTATTTCTCTTGCCTGCTTTTTTTAACTATCAGTTTACAATTGCTCTCATAGAGTGTTCCACTATTTCACACCTGCATTAGTAAGAAGTCTTACAATTGGATTTTTGGTCACCAAGTTTTTTCTAATCTAATTTTTTAATACCTCTGGGTATTTTCTATCTTGCCTTAGACATCTATCATAGATTTGTAGCTAGCTGCCTGCCCTAACAAGAAACCTCAACCTTCCTATAATACTGAGACCCCACGTCTGCTCAGCTGCTCTCATGTCTCTGTGGCTTGTGCCCCCACTCTGACAAAGACAATTTCTCATAGCTGCCCCAGAGCTATAATTAAAATTAGGACACCCCTTCTTTTTCCAGAAGCCCATGATCTAAGGATAACTGACTGGATGATGGGCTCTAGAAAAAAAAGTCAATCAACCTTTCAAAAATATCTATTACCCATCTAGTATGTTTAATACTAGGTAAAAAATACAGAAGAGAAAAATTCTTCTGAAGTAAGTTGCCATCCACTAAGTGCTTTCTTTCTGCCAGACCTATGTTCCCTGCAATATACACTCAGTACTGCGTTGTGTTCCAACATTATTTTTTGCTTCTAAAGTAATTTATTAATTCTTTATGTAAAAGAATTATGTAAAAGAATTATGTAAATTATGTAAAAGAATATGTAAAAGAGAAATGTAAAAGTCAATATGGAAATAGGAATTATATTTTTATTATGATAAGAACACTTAACCTGAGATCTAACCTCTTAAAAATGTTAAGTTTACAATACTTTATAGTTGACTATACATGCAATGCTGTACCTTAGACATCTAGAGCTTATTCATTTTAATTAACTAAAGCTTTGTGCCTGTTGTTTAATAACTCCCTATTTCCCCCTCCTCCCTCAGTCCCTGTTAAGTACTATACTAGTCTTTGATTTTATGTATTTGACTATTTGGATACATCATGTAAGTGGAATCATGCATTATTTGTCATTCTCTTCCTTATTTCATTTAGCTTAATGTCCTCAAAGTCCATCCATGTCACTGAATACTGCAGAATTTCATTCTTTTTAAAGGCTGAACAGCATTCTCATGTATGCATATACCATATTTTCTTTCTATCCATCTATCAATGAACATTTAGATTATTTCACATCTTGGCTACTATGAATACTGCTATAATAAACATGACATTGCTAATATTTCTTTGAGATCCTGATTTCATTCTTATGGACATATAACTAGAAGTGGGATTGCTGGATCATATGTGAGCTCTATTTTTAGTTTATTTATTTTTTAACAACTTCTATAGTGTTTTCCATAATGACTGCACTATTTTGTGTTCCCACCAACAGTATGCAAAGGATCTAATTTCCAACAATTTTTTAAACAGCTGTCATTAGCCTGTTTTTACAAATAGACAAACTGAATATTAGTGGCTTTAAATAAATTATGTTATTCAACAAAAGCAGGTCAAAGCCATTTGAAAGCCCACATTCTGTTTTTTTTCCAGATAAAATCTTTTCTTTTACTCTGCTTTTAAATATAAATATACAGGAACAACCTAAATAACCACCACATTTGAAAGGACTAGATAAATTATAATACATCAAACTATACAAGAGTATGCAGCAATTAGAAAGAATGAGAAAGATATACACGTAATTGAAAGCCCACATTCTGAACCACTGCAGTTTATGAATACAAACACCATATAGGTCTTTTATTAGTTTGCTGCCTGGCTCATGGTTGCTCCTTGACAAAGGTTTTTGAATAACTGAAAGAATGCAGAGCACTAATTCTGCCTCCGTAGAGTACCTGCCTTCAAGGAGTTTACAATATATCTAATGAGATAAGACTAAGGGAGGAAAATGTTACTCAGCATTTCATTCAACAAATACTTACTGAATACCCACTATGTGTTAGACATTTTTTGGAGTTCTAGTAATACCGCAGTAGAGAGGTACATATAGACTATATACCCAGATGGTGGGGCGGGGAGGGCAGAGATCCCTGCCCTCATGAGAAGAATAGAGAAAATAAGTAAACCATATCAAATATTAGAAAGCTATGTTTGTAATATGGTTAAAAATAAAAGAGGTAAGGAGAGATAACCCAATAAAAGAATCAAATGGAAAATACTGTAGAAATTCAAACTGCTTCTATAGCTAAGATTTTTTAAATGAAATTAAAAAAAAAGAACTTTCATTATTCCAGTTTATTTTTTAAGAAATATGTATGAATATAAGTTCATTTTCTAAGTATATCAGACAAAATTATTTAGGTTGAACACAGAAAGATTACCTATGCATACTCATCGGGCTGTCTTTGATTATTTTTTGTCCTATATGTGTGCAATCTATTTTGTGATTAATTAACATTTGATAGAGTATACATTCAAACATTTTTTTTTGAGTGATTTAACATGTAGATGAGATTTAGCTACAAATTCCTTCCAGGAAAACAGCATCCATGCAAGAAATACTTAGAATTTGGAGTCCTGCAAATTCTTGGAGTAATGAAAAAAAAATATATATATATATAGATATCCAGTCCAGTTCCAGATATTTGTTCTTTCTTAATTTGGTATCTCATTCATTTAGAAGCTAGAAGGTAGAAAATATGACCTTAAAGTATATAGAACATTTAGAACTTGTGATTTCAGGGCATGAATAAGTCCGAAATTCTATCTCCTTGAAATTTGTTTCCAGAATGTTAACTGCAAAGCAAGTTATATATAGCAGTAAATGCATGCTTAATTTGTGCAGAAATCATGGTGTGATGAATACAATTAAGAGCCTCGGAGGGAATAATTATATTACTGCATAAAGCTGGTGGTTCTCAAATTGCTTGGTGCCTGGACTTTAAATTGGCCTGATTTCCTGTTGTGAAAGTCATCCATCGCGGCAACACAACTGCAGCAGGAACGGCAGAGTTTCAAAGTCACACAGAAAGCATATTCTTTCTGATCAATTGCCATATATTCTTGTTTAAAGGAAAAAAATTGGCAACATGCTACCGAAGTTGATTAAACTGATAAATTAAAATGCATTAGATCGAATACATTGTTATGTGTGCTATTCAGAGGAGAATTTTTGTAACAAGATTGACTAAACAGTTTTTAATGGCAGCTTTTTAAGCAAGTGCATATGCAAACTTATATAAATTTGAAGTGAATTGTTTAAAGTTAATAACATTTTCATTTCATGGTACTTGGATTATCAGTGCCTTGAAATAATAGATGGAAGTTTAGGATTACCCTTCCCAAAACATAATTAATTATAGTAAAAATTGAATGTAACTGTTTAGTCCTATATGAAAACTCTGAATTATTTTAGAATCACCCATTGCTTAATGTTGTCAAATAACTCATTAGCTTTATGTGACCAAAGAAGCTTATATAATATCAAATAATTTTGCATTTCTTATTAAATAGCTAAACAACAAATCATTTTTATAGCACTAAAATTTTTAATGGCTTTACATGAGGTTGCTTATATCTGAGACTTAAAATAGCACTTCTTACCCATGATAACCAAACAGTAAGGAAAAGACAACATAGCACAAGGAACACAAGTGATGAATTTGGAATCTCTGTCTCCAAAAGGTTTAAGTGAAACTGGTAAGAAACAGGCATTGGCAAGAGGTTAAACAGGTAAGGGAAGCATTTCGGCCCCCAAAAAACAATGGTTAAAGAATCCAGAGAACACACTGAAAACCCTCCAAAAACTTCTAGCTCATGGATGTCACCATTCCCATAAGGCCCATGACAGACATTACTAACCAACCATCCACAGTGCTCTTGACTGCTCATTGCATAGAGAGGTGGTCTTAGAATTACACACAGTTTCAGAAAACTATTGGCACTTGAAGTCACTAGGGTCCTGGTTCCAATTCATGACCTACCAGAACTCATGAGGAGACCGTGGCCTGGAGAAGCTATATGATTTATCAAACACTCTACCGCGGAGCTGCAGCTAGAAACCCATCCTTCATTGCCAGCATACTGCTAATTCTCTTGCCAATGTTACAGTATCCTTGCCAAAAAGTGAGGTTGTTTACTCTGTATACATTTTTCCACCTTTTCTCTCATTGGCTTCTTCATCTCTATGAAACTTAAATTCCTCATGTCCTATTTCTTTATTTTTATTCATCCATTTATTCCTGCATTCAACAGACATTCTCTGTAAATGCCAATATACACAATGCTAGATGCTGAGGTAATTACAAGAGTAAGGTGTAAACACGGTTTTGGACACAGCCAAGAAAAAAACAACGTGGCCAAAGACCCTATCCTTATTATACATCTAATAGATTTGGTTTGTATGCAAAGTACAGAGATTATGCAGCTGGAAAACTTGGAGCAATTTCTATCCAATAAAAAGCAGGGAGGTGGATATATGGGTAGCCGCAAGACTGTTGATTCAAGTAATCTAATTTGGGCTCTCTTCAGTGACTTTGAAAACCCTAGAGAGTTTGCAAGTAGAACTGTTGATTTAACAGAAAACAAACTATTCATGGAATGTTCCACATGTGAAATACTGTTTTCTGTCTTCTTTTTCAGATATATTTCAATTTCACGTCATTTTCATCTATCATGTAAGCACACACAAATACACAAACACACACATATAATCCATGATCCTAAAGTGAAAACACTACGGACTTATTTGTGTGTGGGATTAATTTTAAATCCTAACAATTTTGTATTTACACTGGACCGCCAAGTGTATCTTATCATCAATGTCACATCTTTCCAAAACTGCCTTCCAGATTTGGTGGCATAGCTCTTGACCAAGAAATTAAATAGTTTAAGTGGGGGATTTGATCACTGGACCTGGTCTCATTGATGCTATTTCTCTAACCACCTAAACTGAAACCACTTAAAATAAAAGAGGAGAAGGCCTAAAGCCAGCACATATTTGATTTTTTTTCAGCACATATTTGATTTTATAAGTAATGTGTATATATGACATTCAGCATAAGTTTACATCACTATTTTACTATTAGAAAGCCATATCATTATTTTTAAGTTATCAAGACACTGGCAAATTAAAAGAAAATTGTTCTAGAAGACATAAATAAATAGATAAACAAATGACCAAATGAATCCTATTGCTCAGCAGATAACCTAAAATAACAGGAATTTTGCAGACTTCTAAAATGGAATAAAGCAAATCTACATTTGTATTTTAAAAATATCACAATTTTTATTTATCTGTCAGTATTTGGCTATTGTCCTCATATTTGTAATTATGTCAAATATGGTATACTTCTGGACATGAAAAGCCCATTCCAAATCTTTGAGTCAGCTCCAGCAGTTTTTTAATGCCTTAAACATAACAGGTTATCAACTAGGATTTATTGACTTAAATTACATTTAAAAAATTTTAATATTTATTTTTGAGAGGAAGAGGCAGAGGGTGAGAGAGGGAAGGGCAGAGAGAGAGGGAGACACAGAATCTGAAGCAGGCTCTAGGCTCCGAGCTGTCAACAGAGCCTGATGCGAGGCTCGAACCCACGAACTGAGAGATCATGACCTGAGCCGAAGGTGGATGTTCAACCGACTGAGCCACCTATGCACCTCTAAATCACAGTTTTTAATACACAACTTTCTGAACTTCAAATTATTAAATGCCAGGTACATGCTTTTAGGAAATTTAATTGTATGCTTCCATTACCAAACACTGAATGATATTTTAAAAATAAGTTAAGAGTATTCGTTGAAGGACAGGACATTATAACCAATCTTAGATACCTAGATGTTCAAATAAGTTTTCCTGTAGAATATTATAACAGTCCTGTATAGCAAAATATAAGTATCTGAAATGCATGGGTGTGTTTTGCAAATACTTGTATCATTTTATATATACTTTATCCTTGTCCGAACAGAAATATACTAAAAAATAAAGATGATGAGATTACTTCCGATAAACAAGCACATTGTTCTACCTGGTGCCAATGTTAACTCCTGCCTCGTCCATCGAATCTCTGATTTAGTCAATGTTTTCCAGTGTATAAGTGTTCATCCCTATGGAGACTAGTTTACATTAGGAGAAAACACTAGAATTCCAAAACCTACAAGTCCTACACTTTTCTAAGATACAGTCATGCAGAAAGCAGAGGTTTCCATTTATGATCTTTGCATCCACAGAAGTTATACCGAAAACATGGTTGTATACAACCTCACTTTCCTCCAAAGACAAAAATAATTATTATTGCAAACCTAATAACCGGTAAATGTCTTCATAGATGTCATCACTGAACAGGAGGAATATTGAGTAAAAGTCCAGTCTGGTTTTGTGTTTGTCAATTAATAAAAAAGAAAATCATTACAAATATTACTCCTTATACTACATACAGCATTTAGGTAAGGACACTGTGTTCCCCTCTGCAAAGCTCAGCCTGCCCTAATTCTTTCTGGATTGCATTTCCAAGACCCAGATGCTGAGCCGAGAAAATTTTCTTTCCAGCAATAGCATCTGGTTCCTTGGCAGCCTGTATTTGCCCCTGTGTTGACTACACTGCAGTTGTCTTCAGGCTGTGAAATAGTAACGATGCTGATGTGATATCTTATTCACTTGGATGTGGTACATTTTAGCTTCCTTATTTTGTCCCCACATGGATATTTTTCATACTTACAATCTTTTATGAATAAAGTTAATCAAGGAAAATTTTGGTAAATGATGCAACATTCAGTAACAGGTAATATTTCTGTCTACATAAGGTGAGCCACTCCGACAGGGACACAGATCTAGTCTTGGTCTTATTGTAGTTTAAGGACAAAACTAGTTGCCTTGCTCCTTGTCCTGCTCTTTATATACGTAATTTTGACTCTTTAGATTTCCTTTGGCAAACCATATACAAATGATAACGATAATGATGTTGCTAATAATAATAACAACTATAATTTATGGAACACATCTGTAAGCCAGGGACAATACAATACAATACAATAGCCACGGACTATTTAATTTCATTTAATTCTCACAAGAGTCTACCCTGTCTATCACATTCTTCACTTAAAAATAGGGGAAAAAATTATAAGATCTATAGTACCTGATCAGGAGACTGTTCAGGAAGAAAGACAGCTATTATCACAGGGAACATTGTAGAAATTGTCCCTGGAGCTGGGGTTCAGTGACTTTTAAATGTTTTCAATATGACAATTACGCTGGTCACAGTTTGATGCCAGCCTACCTTTCTCACCTTACTGCCAACCCTCCCATGTGCCCTAGGCTTCCGTCTCATTGCAACAGTTCTGCCCAAGCTTTTCAGCTGCCATCCACTAATTGGCATGCCCCCTCCTCACTCTCCCACTCGGTTTGCATTCCTCTAAAAGCCAACTCACTGCTGAACTTCAAATAAAGCGGGGTGACTGCTACATGTGAGGAAGGTGTGGAAAAAGTCTCTTCTCTACAGGCTTAAGATGGGATAATAACAGTAATAACACAACCAGATATTCAGCATTTACCACATGACAAACATTTCAGAGAACTTTACATATATTAACTCATTCCATCCTCACAACACTCTAAGGGATGGGATTATTATGAGCCATATATTATAAATGAGTGTATGAAAACAAAGAACAATTATGTCACTGCTAATGAGACACTGCTAGTGAACCCAATCACCAGGCATCAGGAGCCCACCCTCCTAACATCTGCACCATGTGACTTCTCACTCAGGCCCTCGTCCCCCAGGAAAGTGCTTACACCTTGGCTATAGGTAATGGAAAGTTGTCTTCAGGGGGCCCATGTGGCTCAGTCAGTTAAGCGTCTGACTCTTGATTTTGGCTCAGGTCATGGTCTCAAGGTTTGTGAGTTTGAGCCCTGTATCCAGCTCTGAGGTGAGAGTGGAGATTCTCTCCTTCTCTTTTGTCCTCCTCCTTCCCCCCACCCCCACTCTCTCTCTCCCCAAATAAATAAATAACCCCTTAAAAAAAGATTGTTTTGTTTCTGTTTTTGTTTTTACCTCAATTCTCCATAGAAAACTGTGAGATTTGTTCCAGATACTCTATATTTTTAAACATAATAGTTTCTCTAACACTGTGTTTTCAATGGATTTTCAATAATGAAAAATGTACCAAATACAAGTGAAATTCTCTGTCTCTCTCTCTCTCTCTGTTTACACACACACACATACACACACACACACCACACACACACACAAAGTATATACATAAATACACATACATATACTCTTTAGGTATTTCTTGGTTTTGTTTTATCTGTATGTATCTAGTTATGTAGCTGGATAGATACACAGATGATTGATAGATATGAAAAATAATTCCACTTTTATTTAGAACACATTTATGTGTTCTTAGTTAATTCTTTTGTGGTAAAAGCTATTGGATATTATTTATGTTATTGCATTGTGGATAAAAGATTTTGTATGCGTATGTAACAACATCTGTGTATAAATAATGTTTTTCAGAAACCATTTTAAATGGTATCTCCATATGTAGCAAATAAATGGGAAGAAGAATTATGTTAAACTACAAGTAGAAAGAAATTAAAATCGAAACCACTATGCTACCAATAAACATGATTTAAACGAAGAAAAGTGTACGAGGTGAGCTCACGTGGAAACCTGACCATATTTGCTGAACCACGCCAGCAAGTGTGAAAATGAAAATAATGATGATGTATTTTTTCATATGTAAAACATTATATAAGAAAGGGAAGATTCAAAATTTCTGCACAATGATCAGAAAAGGGGACCATGCAACTGACTTTCTCTCGATAAGATCTGTGATTTTTCATGTATGTGGTGGGAAAAATGAAGACAGAGAAACACAGGAGATTAGGCAGACCTCTCAATGTTGGGCAAGAGGGGAGGATTCTACCTGTGTTTGGTACTTATTCCTGTGTCTTAAATGACTGCTTTGGTTAACATTATTGTCACTATCTATCATTCTTTGCTAAATATTTAATTCTCAAGATGTAATCTTCTTTTACTTTAAATTATGTTAGAATTATTAATGGCGTGGTAACACTGAAGAGACACAATACACGTCCCTATGACCAGAGACAACTACTTTCAGGAGATGACCAAGAACTGAGAAGAGAAAATGACACCTACAATGTATCTAAAAGTATATATATGAACTGTCTTGCAGAAGCTATTAAATATTATTTATACCATTGCACTCCAAAGAAAAGATTATTTTGCTATGCCAGTTATTTTATTTCCTAAAAAATAAGCCAAATTAACATTTCCTTTTGAAATATTAAAGTGATTGAGCATTTTTTTTCTTGGATAGACTCTGCTGAATAATTGCCTCGGATATCCACTTAATTTTGAGTAGCTTTCACAGCCTTACTTTCATGAGTTGTCTTAAATCTCAAAGAAGTGAATACCAATGACAACTGGCAAAACATATTTACAACACTTGACACAGAGCTAATACCTTCAATTTACAAAGAACCCACACAAATTTAAAAGGAATGGATGACTGGATCAATACAAAAATCAACCAAAAATAGGAACACGTAGTTCACAAAAAAGAGTCAATGGCCCATAAATTTATGAAAAACTATTTATATTTAGGTGGAGTGTGTGTATAAAATTTATAAGTATATATATTCCATTTATTACACTTATCAGGAATGGCAAAACAGAACAATGAAAATACCTAAGGGGTCTATTAAGAGATACCTGGATACTTAGTTAACTAAGTTATATTATTATATTCTATATAATGGGATAGTCTGCAAGCATTAGATAATAAAAAGGAATATAATATGAAAAAATCTCCAAAAAGCATTGTGAAAAATGCATAGATCTAAGAAGTATCTCTACTGTCTTCTTTTTTACATTTAGAAAAACAGAGATGAAACACAGATTTGCCCATATATACACATATAAGGGTGTGTAAATATGTTTTTCTAGAAGAAATTACAGTAGTGTGATTTGTTATATAAACTGAGATCTCATTAAATAACACATCTTTTTCAGGAAATGGTACACAAGGATCAGATATATATTTTTGAAAAGCTTGGAAAGCTCTGAGAATTATCATAAGTCAAAAGTCTTGCACCTTCCAATATAAAATATACTTCAGTTAATTTGTATTTACTTGGTATTATAAATAAATAGATAGCTAACAGTTGTTATAAACTGAATGTTTATATTCCTCCCAAATTCCTATGTTAAAACCTAGTCCCTGATATATGGTATTTGGAGGTAGGACCTTTGCGACATGAATAGGTCACGAGGGCTCTGCCCTCATGAATGAGATTAGAACCTTTATAATGAGACCCCTGATAGGGGTCATGTGAGACCAGAGCAAGAAGATGACTATCTCTGAACCAGGAACTAGAGCCTCGCCACACAACAAACCTGCCAGTGACTTGATCTGGAGCCTCCCATATTTTAGAACTGTGAGAAATAAATTTTAGTTGTGTATAAGTTACCTCATCTGTGGTATTCTCTTATGGCAGCCTGAAAGGACTAAGACATCAACACAAAGGAATACATGATATTCAGGTCTAGGCAAAAGATTTCGGAGTTGGAAGCCTGGGGACACAGGCAAAATTTGTCCTCAATGAGCTATAAACTTTAAGTAAGAAGTAATGTGTCAAGTTCTCAGTTTATTTTTTCACTGTGAGACTGAATAAAAGAATCAGCAGGTTCTTTTTGTAACCACTGTGAGTTGGTTCAGTAAAATCTACATAAGAGGGAATTGGGTCCCCTTTGAAAGTAGATAAAAATTCAGACAGACAAAGATATGTAAAGAGAATGATCTCAGGACAAGGAAGAATTTTCTTTTAATGTTAATTTATCTTGAGAGAGAGAGAGAGAGAGAGAGACAGAGAGAGAGAGAGAGAGAGAGAGTGCTAACATGTGAGTGGGGGAGGAGCAGAGAGAGAGAGAGAGGGAGAGAATCCTAAGCAGGCCCCACACTATCAGTGTGGAGCCCGATGCAGGGCTCGATCTCACGAACCTTGAGATCATGACCTGAGTCAAAATCAAGAGTCTTACACAACCAACTGAGCCACCCAAGTGCCCCTCAGTACAAGGAAGAATTTTCACACAAGTTCAGAGTTGATCATTTTGAGGGCATACTTTTAGGAACAGTGGTTGCTGCTTACAACAGAGGCTTTAGAGAGAAATAAAGAAGAACAGTGAAATGAAGATAGATTAAGGAGGATTTGGACTCTAACTTGACCTTAGAATAGTAATATTATAAAACTTTATAACCAAAAGAAACATTAGTGATTACTGAACTAAACCCTTCATTAATGAGCAATAGGTAAAGAAAAATTAAACAAAGTGCAGATTTAACAGATTATAAATAATTTGTATCTAAGAATTTATCTTCACAAGGGGCAGTCCTGTGTCTTATTCAGCACTGTATCTCTAGTCCACTTGTAGTATAATGCTTGTACAAAAAGGTTATTGATTAAGTGGTTGCTGAATGACTTCATGCAACAACTATTTATTGAATGTCTGCTGTATGCCTGGCATTGTTCTAAAGTCTAGGGGTTATACTACAGGCAAAGCAGACAAAGCCTGTGCCCCTTAGAGTTTATATTCTAGGAAAGAGGAGGAGAAAATAAATAAATAAATAAATAAATAAATAAATAAATAAATAAATGTAAACTTGGTCAAGAAGCTTGGGAAGGACTTGAGGAAAATTAAAGGAGTTTAAAAGAGAGAAAAAGTTCTTGTGGATGGAATAAATTTTTCATTCAGTGCTCAAGGAAAGCCTCCTTGATAAGGTTACTTCATTTATTTATTTAATACTTATTTTTGAGAGAGAGAGAGAAAGAGAGGGAGGCAGAGTGTGAGCGGGGGAGGGACAGAGAGAGAGGGAACACAGAATCTATAGCAGGCTCCCAGGTCTGAGCTGTCAGCACAGAGCCCTACACTGGGCTTAAACTCATGAGCCGTGAGATCATGACCTGAGCTGAAGTCAGAGCCTTAACCGACTGAGCTACCTAGGCGCCCCATAAGGTTACTTTAGATCAAAGAACTGAAGGAAGCGAAAATGCTTGGAGTAAGTATGATCTGGGCAGAGGAAACTGCAAAAACTGGGGCTGGAGTGTATTTGGCAAGTTCAAGGAACAGTGATGAAGCTACTAAGACAGAGCCAAGTAAATGAAAAGGACAAGAGTAATGAGAACTTCACAGAATTACTAAAGCCCCAATCATTCCGGACCTGGAAGGCCACTGTAAATACTTTGGAATTTGAATTATCAATCCAGAGTTATAGAAGTAGCTTAATGGAATAACTCAAAACCAACACTCTTGATTTTCTCTGCATTGTCATTATATTAAAATAATTAAACAAATAAAGACAAATGTGATGAAAATAACATTTTCAAAATACTAGCCTGTCAGGTTATTCAATGTTATTGCAAATGCTGATTATAATGACTAGGTTCAGATTTCAGCTACTCTCCTTCTCTCAGGAATGAACCATTTCTGGAGCCTGGGTGGCTCAGGCACCCAGGATCTCATCCAGCTCTTGATTTTGGCTCAGGTCATGATCTCATAGCTCGTGAGTTCGAGCCCTGCAAAGGTCTCTGTGCTGACAGTGCAGAGCCCTTTTGGGATTCTCTCTCTTCCTCTCTCTCTGCCCTTCCCCTGCTCTTCCTCTCTCTCTCAAAATAAATAACTAAGCTTAAACAAATTTTAAAAGTGAGCTATTCCTCTACCCATCTCTTCCGTGGGCCCCTACCCTACCCTCCTGAGAAGAATCCCAATGTAGGCTTGCCCCTAGCATGACTTAATTTCCTATTTCCCATTCACTCAAACCAAGAGGAAAGAATTGTTTTAAGGAAGCGTAAATTAAATCCCTTAAATATAATATTAAAAATCAGGGCTTTATTAAAATATAAGAAGTATTAATTCATTTCAATAGAAGATTTAAAAAAAACTTAATGTTAAGTTTTGATCTTTTGGGAAGACATACAAGAACAAAGCAAAAATTATGTCTAGATTTTAAGCCAACAGAATATATACGTGTTTTCTCGGAGGCTCTATAGTTTTCATGACCAGTTTAGTAATCATGCAAGGTACTTAGTTAGAAGGAATGATTATTATATCGTCCTAAGGATGTTAATAATACAAATAGCAAATTATAGCAATCTTTGTAATTATATGTACGGTCCCTATTAAAAATTTACATGCCTTGGTCTGATTACGCTCTGAATCAAAACTCTTTTCCTACCACCAAAGGAAAATGCATTCAAAGCTAAAATTAGTCTTACCAAATAAAACAAATATTTAGAATATCCCATGACCTACAAGCTATATTTCATACTCAACATGCTTTACCATCTAGGTGCACAATAAGAGAAACAACTCAGCTGCTATGAGAGAAACAGATGGTGAAAGGTACCTGCTGACCAAACAGGAGCAGCAGGGTGGAATCAGGGTGGGTCAGCTCATCTGGAAAGGATGCTGGCAATTGTCATTACACACATCAATTGTTTCTGATACTACTGTCTGTCATGCGGTGCCCAGGGGCCGTATGGCTTTCCTTGAAACATTTAACATAAAACTGCTGAAATATAATTTTGGCCTCACATTCTGAAATGAGTTGCTAAATCCCCACAATAAGAAATTAATGTTGCCAGCATTATATTATTTTAATTAAGCATCCCTCCCTTCTGTAAAGATACAGAAGCATTGTTTGATATATTTCCAATTTGTCTGCTAATTTATAAAAGTAAAATGATACTACATTATTGTTATAAAGTTAATCAAGACTTTAATGGGACAGTTATGTTACTATCAAGGATTTTTTATTATTTTTTCTTACTATAATGTATGTGTTCAATGAGCTGATTATGCCGTGTGACAATGATTTCACTAATTACAAAGTTATTACTGTATCTCTAATGGGAAGAAATTCCAGCTTCCTAAGTTGCAGAGACGTAATTCCTAAGGAAAATCAGCAAACAAAAATATATTTTAAAAGCCCATTAAAAATATTAATTTAGATTATATATCTATATACCACTTTGCTCCCAGACTTTTTGTGTGTCCTACAATGTAATTTTTTTTGTAAATTCGTTGATTTCAAGAAATTTATGCAATTTTAACCGTAAAGAAACAGTTTCGTATAAAATGTAACAATTAATATTGGGCTGCTATCTCTAAAAATTAATAAAACATTTTAGAGATAGCATGGAAATTGTGTTGTGCCTATATTTTAGTAAACATACATACAAATCCCCATCAAAACAGAGTAAGTTGACAAGATTTATATTTTAGTACTTGAATTTTACGTGCCACATATTTTACCAAACAGCTACAAAATGCACTTTACAGGAAACCTTAATAAAGGAAAAAAGCATTTGACAAGAGGTTGTGGTACATGGAGTTTTTGTTCTTCCTTACTCCAGCATGTTCACAAAATCACTGCAGCTGAACATAGCTCAGTATTACGACAAAGGCTTGTGTCATTATGTGTTTGTTGTGACCAACAGACAACCATCACTACCACAAAGACAAACTGCTTTGTCCATACTTGGTGTTGATAAGAGTGCTAATGTGTAGTTTGGGAAGCATCAGAATGTTGAAATTACAGCTCACCTGTTTTGCTACCTAAAATGCTGATCCTGAAGTCACTTCTTTGGTCTCAGCTACAGCAGTCTCCTGTGGAAACAAAATAGGAATCAAAATCCAAATACATAGAGCTTTAGGAAAAATCATGGAATTCAAAATAGACTCCTAAATCCATTTCAAAAAATCTCATGAAATATCTGACATAATCATAATGTATACCCAGTATCAAAGCTCAGTGAATTGAATTTTTTTAAAGAGAAAGAAAAGAGGAAAGAGGAAAAGGTCTAGAAGTGACAAAGTGTCCCCTAACATGAAAACTTAAGAGATAAACCAATTTCATGAAATTGATTATCCAGATTTCAGAAACTGGCTAAAACTGAAAGATTTGAAGATTTAATAAATAAAAATAAAATATAATTCAAACAGATACAGTATAAGAAATAACTCATGTTAATTTAACGAAAAAGATATACCTAGTCAATATTTGTTTCAAATTTGGTATTTATTATTTTTAATCTCTTCATCCGTACCCAACTTAAAATACAATTCCCAAAAGTTGAGGGCTTTGGTCTGTTTTACAGATAGTCCAGTATTTAGAAAACACACAGTAAATATTTTTTAAAATGATAGGCCTTATTTCAAGGAGCACAATCTAAATGTAATACTGAACATTAAATACATAATTTACTCAATATTCTTCCTTGTGAACATGTTATTATTAATTAAATATTAAACCTTTTTATTAATAAATTCTTTTATGTTGATATGTGCAAAAGATGAACCGTGTACTATGCTTGTTTAAATGTTACTGCAGACCCACTGCTGTGAAAATCCTAGTCATACTTTCCGCTCGAGTTTTCTAATTCTATATTATAGCACCCAGTCCTAAGTCTATGTTATATAACATCTTCCTGTCTGGTGTCCTGAATCCCCAAGAAATGGTCTCTATTTGAGTGACTGCAGGTCCTTCCCTAAAGCAGCACATCAGCATGCCATTTAATCTTTGCTTGACAAAGACAAACTATTTATATTACTTTTAAAATAACTAGGCATCAATTATTATATGCCTGATGGCACTACTTTTATGGTGTTATGTCTAAGTCTCAAATTATAAAGTAACAAAAATAACTAAAATATTACCTTTATAAAAAGTAATAGTTTATGTGAATTATCACTACAAGTTTCACTGCTCTGTCAGTTAGAGCCTCCTCACCATTATTTATTTTCTATCTACTTGTTTCATGAGTTTATATGGTGAGATAAGATGCCTAGTATAACGTCTTATTCCTGTCCACTTAGTTTTGCATTTTTTTTATATTTGATACTTCTACTTATTATGTTATTTATATAAACATAATTAAGCTTATTTTATTTTTAAAAAGTTTTCCCACTTGTTTTCAAATTTACTTTTGGTTTCAGTTTTATTATGATCCTAATATTAGTGTTAAGAGTATAACACACTCATTAAATATCTAAAAAATTGATTAGATAGTACTTTAGATAGTAAATCAATGCAACAAAACTAGAAATCACAATAAATACTAGAATCAAAGAAATTCCCTTTACTGGAAATGAAAAAAAGAATTAAGGACACTCCCAGATAAAAAAAATCAAAGCCTTAATAAAAGTTTATTTACCAAATAACCAATCATATCCCTATGTATTAACACTTATCAAATATAACCAAAATGTTGCTCAGAGGAAAATTTATAATAATTTATCAGAAGTTATAAAAACTTAACAGAACTATTTACGGTCATAAAACCTTGGCATCCTAACTTCAAATGTATATTTTAAATTATAAATGAAGTAACACTTAAATATAAAAAATAGGAGTTCTGAGTATTGTGATATTTTGGTCATTTTTTTAAATTAAAAAAAATTTTTTTTTTTGGTTGGGGGAGAGAGAGTATATGTGAGCATGCACGCAAGCAGTAGAGGGGCAGAGGCAGAAGGAAAAAGAATCTTAAGCTGGTTCTGTGCTCAGTGCGGAGCACAATGCGGAGCTAGATTTCACGACCATGAGATCATGACCTGAGCCGATATCAAGAGCCAGACGCTTAACCAACGGGGCCACCCAGGTGCCCCTTGGTAATATTTTTGATACTGTTTTAAATGCATTTCATTGTCACGCGCGCACACCTGTGTTTGTGTGTGTGTGTGTGTGTGTGTGTAATTTTTAAGTGATATCAGCAAGATGTTGGGATAGGAGATATCAGACTTTGTGCCCCCCATAAAAACCAACCACTATTAGATAGCCATCCACAAATGAAAATAGCCCCCAGGAGGGCTCAAGAGTCCACTCAGAACCTGCAGCAACACAATGGAGCCAAAAACAGAGAACCACTGCACATGAAGGATTGCTGGAAAGACTGGCATAGCTGAGATGTCAGGGGTGGTCAGAAACAAAGAAAGGGGCAGAGTTTATCAGAACTGCCTATTTAGTGGGTGCCACCATGGTCCCTAGTAGCCTACTGTCTGTAAGACCCTGGCAGCCTTTACTGAGGACCTCAACAACCCTCATGGCAGATAGCAGCCGTGGATTATGCACATTTTGCACAGTGAATGCCCACATAGTGTTCACCAGCATGAATCTGAAGAGCTCATTTTGTAGAGGACACCAGCAGCTTTCAATGGTCGTCACCACTACTGACCCCTAAAGAAAAAGACATTGTAGAACCACTCCCCCTAACCAAGGAAGTTGCTGTTTGAGTACCATATGACCAGGCTTCAGACTTCAGCTTCACAGCCACTTCAAGCACTCCTACATCTTAAACTCTGGAGCCACCGCCACTGTAGGCGAGCTCCCATTCTAGCCCTTGTTTCCATGGTTTTGTAAACCCCTGCACCTAGATGCTGAAGTATCTGCCACAGTGAGAGTGCCCATGCCTTTGACCCTGGAGCAACAATGTGTGCCTGCATTCTGGACCCCAGATACATGGCTGCTCCAAGGATATTCATGTTCCAAACATTAGTTCTGTGGCCACTCGTCAGGTGCCTGTGCATTAGACACTACTACCACTGTCACTGCAGGTGCACCTGCAAACTGGACCCAGGTTTAAGACAGAACGCTCCAGCCATGACTGCTTCCATGGAAGTAAAAGACATCAGGAGGACTCCAGCTGGCTTTGCCACTGAACACCTAACTGCACTTGCCCCTGCTGCAGATACCACCAGTCTTGGCCACCACAGGCCACTGCAATTTTCACTGATGCTAAGATCCGCTGGTATAGCTGAACAGAGGTTACACTGCTATACCCTCTCTGGAACCAGAACTGCTACACTTCACATAGGTAGCCCCTCACACTCACCTGTAGAAAACCAATCTGTAAAGCTTAAGAGAGGTGACTACTTCATCAAATGTACAGATATTACCAAAAAAAAAAAAAAAATCACAAGAAACATAAAATATCAAGGAAACATGACACCACATGAGGAACACATGTTTTCCACTAACTGATCCCAAAGAAATGGAGATCCATGAACGGCTTAACCAAGTATCAAAATAATTGTTTTAAGGGGGCTCAGAGAGCTACTAGAGAACACAAATAAATAATTCAAGAACATTAGGAAAACAATACACAAACAAAATATTTCCAACAGATAAAAATTATAAAACAACAACAACAAAAAAAGATTACCGGGGTGCCTGGGTGGCTCAGTCGGTTAAGCATCCGACTTCGGCTCAGGTCACGATCTCATGGTCGGTGAGTTCGAGCCCCACATCGGGCTCTGGGCTGATGGCTCAGAGCCTGGAGCCTGCTTCTGATTCTGTGTCTCCCTCTCTCTCTGCCCCTCCCCCGTTCATGCTCTGTCTCTCTCTGTCTCAAAAATAAATAAACGTTAAAAAAATTTTTTAAAAAAAGATTACCAAAGAAAAGAATACAAAAAATGAAAAGAGAAAGAAAAATATGGTAGAGGTGTCAACAAAAGACTTAATCAAGCTAAAGAAAGAATCTGTGAAGTCAAAGACAGCTCATTTAAAATTATACTTTTAGAGGAGCAAAAAGAAAGAAAAAGGCTGAAAAAGAGTTTGGTACCATCAAGTTAGCAATAGATGAGTTAAAGAAGTCTCAGAAGGAGAAAAGAGAGAGAATGGAGCAGAAAGTATATTTGAAGAAATAATGGCTAAAAACTTCCCAAATCTGGGGAGAGACATGGACATTCAATTATATGAAACTCATAAAATCTCCAAACAGATTCAACCCAAAAAGGACTTCACCCAGACACATTATAATGAAATTGTCAAAAATCTAAGACAAAATTTCTAAAGCAGCAGGAAAAAATAAACTCATCACATACAAGGGAATCCCCAGTAGGATATCAGCAGATATCTCAGCATTACAAGAAAAAGAAAATGACAGGCTGGTATCTTTCTTGACGATAAGTCCAAAATTCCTCAATAAAACACTAGCAAACTGATTTCCACAGCACATTAAAATGACTGTACATCATGATCAAGGTGGATTTAGAATTTATCCCCAGGATGCAAGGGTGGTTGAACACATGTGAATCAGTAAATGTGAGGCACTACTTTAACAAAATGAAGGAAAAAAATCACAGGACTGCCTCAGTGGGTATGGAAAAAAACAAACAAACAAACATTTGACAACATTTAACATCCATCATGATAAATACCCTCAACAAATTAGGTAAATATAAGGAATGTGAATGTGTGTGTGTGTCTGTGTGTGTCTGTGTGTGTGAGTGTGCGACCAGCCTACAATTAATACCCTACTCAATGGTGAAAATCATAAACTTTTCCTTTAAGATAAGGAACACAACAGAGTGTCTAGCCTTATCACTTCTCTCAATCATGCTATTGAAGTCCTAGCCAGAGCAATTAGGCAAGAAAAACTCATAAAAGGCATTTTAAATGGAAAGGAAAAAGCATAATTGTCTGTTTGTAGATGACTTGACCTTACATATAGAAAACCCTAAAGACTCCACCAAAATACTATTAAAACTAATAAACAAATTCAGTAAAATTGCCGGATACAAAATCAACATATAAAATAGAGTTGCATTTCTATACATTAATGATGATCTGAAAAAGAATAAAATATTTAGGAATAAATTTAATCAAGGAGGCAAAAGATCATCCAGTAAAAGCTATATAAAATTTACTAAAGGGGCACCTGGGTGGCTAAGTCAGTTAAGCGAGTAACTTTTGATATCTGCCTCTTTTTCTCTCTCAAAATAAATAAGTAAACATTTTTTTTAATCATTAAAGAAACTGAAGAAGAAACAAATAGAAGATATCCCATAGATGGGAAAAATCGATATTGTTAAAATATCCAGAGTACCCAAAGTGATCTGTATATTCTATACAATCCTTATTTAAATTCCAATGGCATTTTTCACAAAAATTGAAAAAAAAAAAAAAAAGAAAACCTGAAAGCACAATGCCATAAAAGTCCAGGAAGAAAACACAAGACAAAATTCCTTGACTGGCATTGGCAATGAGTTTTTGGATTTGGCACTGAAACACAAACTGAAGCAAAAATAAACAAATGGAACTACATCAAACTAAAAACTTTTTGCACGGCAAAAGAAACAATCAACAAAATGAAAAGACAACCTACGGAATGGAAGAAAACATTTGTAAATCATATGTCTGTTAAGGAGTTAGTATCCAGAATACTTAAGGAACTTATGTGACTCATTTGCAAAATCAAATAACCCAATTAAAAAATGGGGAAAGTACAAGAACAGATATTTTTCCAAAGAAGACATACAAATCGCTAACAGGTATTTGAAGAGATGATCAGCATCACTAATTATCAGTGGAATGCAAATCAAAACCACAGGACACATCCCCTCATATCTGTTAGAATGGCTATTATCAAAAAGTAATAAAATAGTAAGTGTCAGCAAGGATGTAGAGAAGAGGGAATCCTTGTTCAGTGCTGGTGGAAATGTAGATTGGTACAGCCATTATGGAAAACAGAATGGAAGTTCCTCAAAAATTTAAAAATAGAACTACTGTATGATTCAGCAATTCCATTTCTGGATAAATACACAAAGTAAATATAATCATTGTCTGGAAGAGATATCTGCACTTCTGAGTTCACTGCAGCATTATTCACAGTAGCCACGATATGGAAATAACCTAAGTGTCTATTAACAGATGAATGAATACAGAAAATGTAGTAAATACATACATACATATATATATATATATATATGTATTATATATATACACACATTCTATTCCATGTATATACTCTATACATACACACACACACACACACACACACACATATATAGTAAATGTAGAAAATGTAGAAAATGTAGTAAATATATATATATATATACACACACACACATACATTCTATTCCATGTATATACTCTATTATATTAGAAGAGAGAATATTATTCATCCTTCAAAAAGAAGGCAACCCTGCCATGAGCAACAAGATGAATCTGGAGGCCATTATGCTAAGTGAATAAGCCAGACACAGAAAGGCAAACACTGCATGAACTCATAGCAACAGAGTTTGGTAACTGTGGTAACATAATTACTAAGGCTAAGTGTAGGGGTAAAAGGAAGATGTGAATCATCGGTACAAACTTCAGACTATCGTCAGTCAATAATGTGCTGTATACTTGAAGTTTGCTAAGAGAGTGGATCTCAAATATCCTCACCATCAAAACAACAACAACAACAACAACAAAACAATCAGTAACAATGTGAAGTGACAGATATGTTAACTAACTTATTTCTAGTAATAATTTCAAATGTAACCATATATCAAAATGTCACATTGAACCAACTATATGCTATTTTTACTTATAAAAAATCAATAAAATGAGTAGGTGAGAACTTAGAGAAATAGAGAATAATAAATACCAATGAATAAAATTAAAACTTATTATATGTCCTATTTGTGGTTTCCCTAATATAATAAACACAAAATTTTATATTAAAAATTTTATAGATGGAAATATATAATATATAGTAGTTTTCTATGTGACATGAATACTTGAACTCTGTTGACACTTTTAGATATATTATGATCTGTTAAAGAATATGTGATCAAAGAGATATATTAAGAAAATGGTTCACATGATTTTAGAGTCTGGCAAGTCCAAAATCAAGTCCAGCCCGGTGGCAGGCTGGAGACTCGGCAGAGCTGATGTTCCAGTTTGAGTCTAAAGGCAGTCCAGGAAAGGCTGGTGTTGCAGATGAAATCCAAAAGCAGACTGCTGGAGAATACTGCCTTCTTTGGGGAGGCCAATAGTTTTTCTATTCAGGCCATAAACCAATTGCATAAGGATCATCAACATTATAAGGGCAATCTGCTTTACTCAAAGTCCACAAAATTAAGTGTGTAAGTGTTTATTTCACCCAAAACACTCCTAAAGAAACACCAAGAATAATTTTTGACCAAATATCTAGGCACCCTGTGGCCCCTTGGCCCAGCCAAGTTTACTCATAAAATTAACTATCACAAATATTATCTTACTTGGCAAAGAAAGCACATCCCTCTATCGCTTGAATATTAGGAGATCAGAAATAAGGCTTCTCTAGTGTGCTCACCATGTGGAAGGTCAGAGCTGAGAAGAAAACCAAATTTATAGGCAAGTGCCTATATCAGGTCACAGGAGTGCAGTCTGTGGTGTGGAAAATAGAGAATACTTTTATATGTTGCTTGAAAAATGGAATATTTGTAGAACAGTTTGTCAAAATCCTAAACTGTCTCCAAATGCAAGGTGGGTTTTTGTGGAGGAAGATAGGTGGTTAGAGGCACACATCACGGATGTCACAGCAGGGCTACTCTGAAGAGAAGAAATTCAAAAAGAATTCACTCACTGGGGAACAAGAGAGGAGGACAGCTCTGAGAAAGACAAAGGCAAATCCAATAGCAAGTTGTTATCACTGATGTCATAAATTACTAACCCAAATCTCCTTATCCTACTTTTCTAGGAGAGAATTAGTTAAAGGGGTAAGACAGGAATCCACTAACATGTGATGATTATGTGACTAATTTTGAAAAGTCAAAGGATGCTGAACTGAGAGCCTCTCAGGTCATAAGTGAGTATTCTCATCATACATTAATGCACAACAGTTTCTGTATTATAGCTTTGAAGTACGAAGAAAATAACTGGGTCATAAATCAATGAGATGGTGATCCATTTCATTCTTTGTCTTTGAGCTATGATTAAATTCAGTGATGAAACTTTGTATTTGGGTCTGAGATAGTTTGCTTCCTTTTACCCCTCTTCGTATGATGGAGTTTTTCTTTTAGAAGTTTTGATTCCCCATAGTAACTCAGTTAGAGATCGCCACAAGTGCCATTTTCTTCTTTCTGTTTTTCTCATTCTCATAGACAACACTGACACTGTGCTATTTTCCCAAAGATGTTATTTTAATGGACATTACACTGGTGAATTTGGCAACAACAAGGCAAACAGCAGAGTTGGGAGACATGTGGCTGTGTGATGTGATTGCATCTTTTGGCTGAGATACAGACCTTAGATTTACTATTCCCAAATGTCTCATCTGACTCATTTTTATTATTTTTACAACACAGGAAGATGCTTTTGGTATCCATAGGCCAAACTTCAACTCGCCGTAACCCCTATCCCAAACATCTCTGTGCTTGAGTTTATCCTGATCCTTGAAGCTACTGAAAACGCTTTAATAAAATCATAATAAAAAAGGCCTTAAATACAAGTGGTACACTGCAAATGCTTCCTTTTCCTTGCTTCTGCTCCAATCTGTGCTTTAGGGATGCTTTCCGTGCCAAATCCGGTGCCTTTGGAGTGAGTCCCCAAAGATTTCTGAGCTTTCTATTCTAGCTCTTTGAATAAATGAGACAGTTAGAATTGGCAGGACTTAGTCTTCATCTTCGAAGCCTCAGGGAATGAGAGTACCAGTCTCTTCCTGGTGTTAGCTTTTGAAGTCCTTTCTTTGTTTTGTTTTGTTTAAATATTGAAGCCTTAGAATCAGAAGAAGTGAGTTTGATTCCTTATACTACAATTTACTTTCTGCAATTTTGAAAAAATAACTTGGACTCTTTAAATACGTTTCCTCGTCCATAAGGAGAAAATATTTCTTACCTGCTTGTTGTGATGGATAAATACCGTAATGTAGGTTGGAACATACAACAAAGAACACATTGTTAAGTACTAGCAACACCAATTCCATTATGATTTATGTAATTTTTATGTAACAGAAAAGTAAACTTAGTGTTCCTGAACAAAGAGTAGTCATCAAATAATTCATTTTTGATTAATTGATTCAAAATCACCTAGTTTCCTTTTACAAGTTCGATGTCATATTCAACACCAAATCCAAAGGATGTAGTCATTAAAAAACTGGTTGATACAGGTTATTTCAAAAGATTTCATTGGCTACATTGTATATATTCAAAAAGAACGAATCATGGTCAATCAAGAGTTATTGTACCCTCTGACACAGAAAGCTTTTTCAATAAACCAGATTTGTGTCTATAGCATGTCCCTAGAAAGGAAGGAGAAAACAAAGATATGTGTGATTTATTTGTATGTTACATTTGTGCATATTGAGAAAATATCACAAATTAAAGGACACTTGATGAGCAATCTCTCATTTAGAGGAGAAACCAGAGGTATGTGATAAGATTTTTTTGTTATTTAATACTGACTTATTAATATATTTAACATCTATTTCATGCTAAGTCCAAAATGGAATTGAAGTGACTTGTCAGCCTTCAAAATCCTCTAATATTGTTGGAATATATGCATTACATTTTTATATATTATTTCATTTATTGTAACTTAGTCACTGTCCACTGACTCACTCCCTCAGACAGTACACAGTGGCTAAGGAAGAAGTTGGAAAGTAAAGTCAGGTCTCTTGAATCCAAAGTATACCTTCCTTCTATCACATACCTCCAGACATGGACACTTTAGAGAAAAGGATCACAATGTTGTCCTTTCAGTATGAACTTGTTGGTTTAGTCAGCACTAATTTGGGGATGAAAACTAAGAAGTTCAACCTCTCATAAGGATTTTAAAGGAAAATCTTTGTTACCTAGCACCTAAGTAATTAGTGACAATACAAGTATTTAACACTCTGCAGGTAGAAAATTAAAAGCACGGGTCACAGAAAATCATTCTGAAAATACCAAAAGCTAAGGCTACTATAATTCTCTAATGCGATATGGTGGACTTCAGGAAATAGTACATCTTACTCAATTTCATCCCTCTGAGATACTAACATAGTTCCTCACACATAGCAGAAGGCAGATTAATGTATTTATGACATTAAATTAAATTCAAGCAAAACCAAATCTCAGGTACCCAGCCCTATACCAAACTTGAAGTTACTTGTCTGAAACATTCAGAAAAATAAAAAAAATGCTTCAAAAAATATCCTAAGTTGTTGTATTTCCATACACCAATAATGAACTACCAGAGAGACAAATTAAGAAAACAACCCCACTTAAAATTGCACTGAAAAAAATAAAACACCTAGGATAAATGTAACCAAGGAGGTGAATAATCTGTACTCTGAAAACTATGACACAGATAAAAGAAATTAAAAATGATACAAATAAGTAGAAATATGTGCTGTGCTCATGCATTGAAAGAATTAAAATTGTTAAAATGTCCGTACTGCCCGAAGCAATCTAAAGATTCAGTGCAATCCCTATCAAAATACCAATGGCATTTTTCACAGAACTAGAACAAATAACCCTAAACTTTGTATGGAATCACAAAAGACCGTGAACAGCTAAAGCCATCTTGAGAAAGAAGAATAATGCTGGATGTACCACTCCCTGATTTCAAAATATAGTACCAAGCTATAGTAATCCAAACAGTAGAGCACCAGCACAAAAACTGACATGTATATCAATGAAACAGAGTAGAGAATCTAAAAATAAACCTATGCTTATATAGTCAATTAATCTTCGACAAGAAGGCAAGGATATACAAACAGGAAAAGGCAGGGTTTTCAAGAAACGCTGTTGGAAAAACTGGACAGCTACAGGCAAAATAGTGAAACTGGACCACTTCCTGACAGCACACGCAAAAATAAACTCAGAGTGTACTAAGGACTTAAAAGTAAGACTGGAAAACATAGAACTTCCAGAAAAAAGCATAGGCGGTAAGCTTTTGGACATAAATCTGAACAATTTTTTTTTTGATCTGTCTCTTTAGGTAAGGGTAACAAAAGCAAAAATAAAGAAATGAAACTATATCAAACTGAAAAGAAAGGAAATCATCAACAAAACAAAAAGGCAACCTACTGAATGAGAGAAGGGATTTATAAATGATACAACTGATAAGGGGTAAATATTCAAAACACAAACAGAACTGACAAAACACCATATAAAAAACCTGAACCATTTTATTAAAAAAATAGGCAGAGGATGTGAACAGACGGTTCTTCAAAGAAGACTTACAGATGGCTAACAGATAGATGCAAAGACGCTCAACATCGCTTATCAGGGAAATTCAAATCAAAACCACAATGAGATACCTCACACCAGTCAGAATGGCTAAAGTCAACAGCACAAGAAATAACAAGTGTTGGTAAGAATGTGGAGAAAAGGGAACCCGCATGATCTGTTGGTAGGAATGCAAAATGGTGCAGCCACTGTGGAAAACCGTAGGGAGTTTCCTAAAAAAATTAAAAAAATAGAAATAACATATTATCCAGCAATTCCAATTTACCAGGTAAATTCTGGGTATTTACCTGAAGAAAACGAAAACACTAATTCAAAAATATATGCTCAGCTCTGGGGCGTCCTGGATGGCTCAGTCAGTTAAGTACCAGACTCTTGATCTCATGGTTCATGGTTTCGAGCCCCACATCAGGCTCTATGCTGATAGTGTGGAGCCTGCTTGGGATCCTCTTTCTCCTCATCTCTCTCTCTTCCTCCCTCACTTGTGCTCTGTCTCTCTCAAAATAATAAGTAAACTTAAACAAACTTAAAAAATAAAATAAAATATACACTCACCCCTATATTCAATGCAGCATTATTTGCAATAACCAAGACATGGAAATAGGCCAAGTGTCCACAGATTGATGAATGGATAAAAAAGAGGTGAATGGAATATTATGCAGCCATAAGAAGAATGAAATCTTGCCATTTGTAATGACATGGATAGAGCTAAAGAGTATTATGCCAAGTGACATAGTTTGTCAGAGAAAGACAATACCATATGATTTTACGTACCATGGAAATTAAGAAACAAAACAAATGAGCAAAGGGGAGAAAAAAAGAGAGGGGGGTAAACCAAGACACAGACTCTTAACTATAGAGAACAAATGACGGTGGGGTGCCTGGGTGGCTCAGTCGGTTAAGCATCCGACTTCGGCTCAGGTCATGATCTTGCAGTTTGTGAGTTTGAGCCCCGCGTCCGGCTCTGTGCTGACAACTAGGAGCCTGGAGCCTGCTTTGGATTCTGTGTCTCCCTCTCTCTCTGCCGCTCCCCCAGTCACACTCTGTCTCTCTCTCTCTCTCAAAAATAAATCAACATTAAAAATAAATTTAAAAAACTGATTGTTATCAGAGGAGAGGTGGGGGGGAATGGGTAAAATAGTTGAGGGGGATTAAGGAGTGCTCTTGTGATGAGCACCAGGTGATGTATAGAAGTGTTGAATCACTATCTTGTACATCTGAAACTAATACTACACTGTACATCAACTGAAATTTAAATAAAAAATAAAAGGTACAAACTTCCAGTTATAAAATAAATTAGGCATGGGGATGCAATGTACAGTATAGAAAATATAGTTAATAACATTGTAGCAATTTTGTATGTTGATAGATGGTATCTATCATGATGGTCATTTTGTAATGTCTATAAATATTAAATCACCACGTTATATACGTGAAACTAATATAATATCATATGTCAAATACACTTCAATAAAATTATATATATAGATATATTTATACACACTATATATGCATGGCATATATAACTTTAAACTTAACAATTTATCAGAAAGTTAGATCAAAATAAAAAAAATGACTTTTTTTATTCTGAAAAACAAAAAAGGGGATTGAATTTCAAGAAAGATAATCATAGGGTCAGAAAAATGCAAATGTTTATTTATTTATTTACAAAACTAATTCTGTGAATCACAGTCATCTGAATTCATAGTTCTTAAAAATATTAAAACTTTTAGTGCTACTATAATGTGTCTTAGAAAGTGCTAATCATGCAATGTATTTTAGTGACATCCTTTTGGCTGCTTTCCCTTCACTATAGGCACTGTGCTTGGTGTCGAGGAAAACATACTTTTAGAATTTGTATGAGCTTGAATAAGAAGACATTACAAAAATGTATAGGATGCATCAGGTTACACATAAAATCATAATTAATTTCAAAGTGTTACACACAAAGAAGAGTTGATTATCTCTGTTAGATGTGGAATTAGGGAAGCCATCAAGAGGTGACATTTGAGTTGGATTCTGCAGGATGAATGTGTTAGTGCCTCATAGTAATGGAGGAGGATTGAGCTCCAAAAAGAGGGAACATTATATGATAAGGTAAACAGATGGAAAATGCAGATACATTTAAGCAGCAATGTACTCCTGGTCATAAAGTGGGCAACTTCAAAACAAAGAAATCTTTGCATGGCATGTGAAGGAGCTTGGATTTTATTCTCAGTGTAATAAGGGATTCATAGGAAGGATGTCATCAGGGAAAATGATATTATTAGAGTTGCATTTCAAGAAGAAAACTGGCAGAGACAGGCTGCTTGTTTGCCAAATATGGTGAAACTTTTAGTTTCTGGTCCCTATGAATGAATAGAGTTTTTCGCACTGTGTACACGAGGCTAATTGTGAGCAACAATTAAACTTTTATTGTTTTAAGCCACTGAAATTTGGGAATTTATTTGTTATAATAGCTAGCACTATTTCCCTAAGTAATAAACATTGGTGCCTTGAAGTTGGGTGATCCTGCAACAAAAATCTGAACATACAACATTGCTTTATTGGTCAGTAGTTACTAGAAGAAAAAGAACAGTTGATGTGAGAATTGTTTAGTTTAGAAACAAAATAGCAAAACAATGATGGAATACAGATTTTTGCAGCTTTGTAGGGTTAGGAAAAAAGAGTACTTCTAGATCCCAAACAGTAAAAGAGAAAGCGTAGTCCATTTTGACTATTATAACATAATACCATTGACTGGGTGGCTTAGAAACAACAGAAATTTACCTTTCACAGTTCTGGAGACTGGGAAGTCCAAGCCCAAGGTGGCAGCAAATCCAGTGTCTGATTTGAGTCCACTGCCTGGTTCATAGATGATTGTCTTCTCACTGTATCTTCACAAGATGGAAGGGATAAGGGATCTTTCTGGGGCCTCTTTTGTAAAGACTAATCCTATTCATGAGGGCCCCAACCTAATGACTTAATCACATCCTAAAACCATAACACTGGGATTAGGATTTCATCGTATGAATAAGGGAAGGGAGGGGAACACAAATATTCAGTCCATAGCATTCTACTGCTAGCTCCCCAAAGAAATCCCTGTTCTTCTCACATGCAAAATATGTTTGTTACATCTTAACAGTCCCATACTTAAATGTCTGAGTTCATTCCAGCATCAACTCTAAACTCTAAAATCAAAGTCTCATCTAAATATATTTTCAATCAGATATGGGTGAGACTCAAAGTACAATTCATCCTGAAGCCAGTTGCTCTCCAGCTATAAACTTGGGAAACCAAACAAGTTATGTGCTTTGAAACTACAGCATTAGGCACAGAATAGACATTCTTACTCCAAAGAATAAAGGGTAACAGGTCCCAAGCAAGTCCAAACTACAAGGCAGACTCCATCAGATATGAGGGTTTGAGAATAATTCCCTTTGGCTTGATACTCTCTGCCCAGAACCACTGGAATGGAGGTCCAATCATACACACTGTGAAGTGAGTGGTCTCCCCTTCTGGACCCACTGGGTTAGGTGTCATGCCTTGTAGTTTGGCCCTACCCCTACTGCTTTGGGCAGAGGTTATCTCTGGCCCTTCTTTTTGAAACTGAAGATGTACCCCTGATGATCTCTGAGCCACTTTTTGGGTCATTCTTCCCCAGTTGAGGAATGAAACCTGGCACTCTGCTGACATGTTAATTAGGCCCATGATTCACATCTATACTTACCTCCTTATCAAATGATAAACCCTTAGTTTTCTCTTCTGAACATGCTTTCTCCTTTTTTTTTTTCAGTATGGATTTGTTTATTTATTATTATGTCACTTTTAAGTCACTCTTTAACTCACTTCTCTCTTCTCATATTTTACTATAAGCAGTCAGAACAAACCACGTTGTACTTTCACCACGTTGCTTAGAAATCTCTTTAGTTAGCTGAAGAAATGGTAAGCTCTTCAGTTAACTATCCAATTTCGTCCCTTGAAAATTCCATCTTTCGCGAAACACCAGAACGCAAGCATAACCCAGCTAAGTTCTTTGCCACTCTATCACAAGGATGGTCTTTCCACCAGTTTTCTATAATATATTTCTCATTTCCATCTGAGACCTCATCAGAATGGCCTTGACCATCTACATTTCTATCCACATTCTGTTCAAAATTCTTTAGGTATTTTTTTAAGGAGACTCAGGCTTTCTCTACAGCTCTCCTTTTTCTTTCTGAGCCCTCATGCAAATCACCCAGAATAGTTCATTTATGGCAATGCAGGCTTCTTCTAGCAGGCAGCTCAAAACTCTTCCATCCTCTACCCCATCACCCAGTTCCATAACTGCTTCCACATCTTTAGGTTATTTGTTAGAGCAACACTCCTATTTCTTGGTATCGACTTCTGTTTTAGTCAATTCAGATCACTATAATAGACTGGGTGGCTTAAAAACAACAGCAATTTATTTCTGCTCTGGAGGCAGGAAGTCTAAGAACAAGGTGGCAGCAGATTTGGTGTCTGGTGAGAGTCCCCTTCCTGGTTCATTGATGCCTGTCTTCTCACTGTGTCTTCCCATGGTCAAAGGAACAAGGGAGTTGCATGGGGTGTCTTTTAAGAGGGCAATTATCCCATTCATGAGGACTCTATCCTCATGACCTAATCAACACCAAAAGGTCTTATGTCCTAAAAGTATCACCTTGGGGGTTAACACTTCAAAATATGAATTTTTGGAGAACACAAACATTCAGTCTATATACAGTAAGGCATGAAAGATTTTTAAGAGAAAAAAAAATGATGCAAGTAAAGTTCAGATTAAGGATTCAGTCTTCCCAATCAAGCCTACTATCTCAGTCAACTTCAAGGTCACCAGTGTTAAGTTGAGACAGAGGTAGGGGACTGAGGAAGAAAAGAAACAGATTGAGAATTAAAGCTAGGAAATAACTTTGGATGTGTTTTCTGGCACCTGAAACTATCTGGAAGCAGTTAGTATTTGAGAAAAAATTATTATCAACAAAGTTTAAGTTCACACTTGCTTACAATTATAAGCTAAACTTGCACTGACAAGAAGTTGTCTATAGAAATGGCTGAAACACTATAGAGTTTTCAAAAAAGAATGCCTTTCAATACACATCTCAGTCAAATAATGGACATGGAAGAACATACTGGAGTGAGATCAAACAATGGATAAAAGAGCTCCTGTCACAAACTATAATGAGAGTGTATTCAAAGGTCTCCCCTTATTCAGGGTAGGAGATTTAACACTATCCACCAAAAAATTTTCCAAATTACTATGCACCATGACTTGATGTTCACCCATTTTATTCCTTCCAAATGAGATATTTATTATGTTGAAGAGATGTGTGTGTGTGTGTGTGTGTGTGTGTGTGTGTGTATTGAGGGACAGGAAGAACAGAAATAACATTTTTATTTCCTAGAATGAGTGGCTACCAAGTCTCAAAAACAGGATTAAAAACTGTCCCATATTGTGGACTCTGTGGTAAATGCAATGATTGAAAGGGACTTATGAACCATCTCACTTAGAGAAGTTGAAGTGTGTTCAAACTATGGAGACAGGATAAGATAGATATTTATTTGCCTGAAGAGTGGACTACTGAAGAAACTGGCAAGGTTTTCATTATTGCATTTCCATCCTGGGTACACAGATAGACTATATTTCTTTGCCCTCCTCACAGTTATCAGGGAACAGATCTCATACCACTGGATAATATGCAAAAGTAAAGTATACTACTTCTAGACTTGGATCATAAAAACATTTATAATCTTCCATTCTTCTTCCCTTTCTGCTGGCTGGATGTAGACGATCCAGGAGAGGATCTTGAGATCCAAAGAGACCATAGAGCCACAGGTTGAGAATGGCAAACTCCACCAGCCTGGGTCTTTGAATGACTACATGGAGCAGTGACATCATCATGCCGACCACCACCCAGTGGACTTCACATGAGTGAGAACTGAACTTCTACTGCATAAAGCCACCAATATTTTTTGTCATTATAGCAACTAGCACTGCACTGTAGATAGTGTGAAGAACTACAAAGCTGAAATCAGAAAACGTTATTTGTCTACTAAAATAATCCAGGTAAGGAAGAATGAGGGCTTGATATTAAATAGTAGTAGTGGATGAAACTGTAGATAACTTTGATGTATTTGAATAAAATATGTTTAGAAAGCAATGATTAATTATGATATGAGAGGATGAGAAGAGATAAGATATAAAAAGTATAATCCTGAGTTGTATTAAGGTCACAAACTAATATAAAGAAAGAAGAGGCACCAAGAGGAAAATAGTTTTGTTTTAGGTTTTAAGTGTCAAGGGGACGTTCACTAGGCAGGTATATTAAGTGAATTTTGAGCACAGAAAAAAAAATGAGAAAAAAAATAGACTCAGTAGTTATAAGCATGGCATATAGGTGGTAGTAAAGTAATGGAAGCCCTCAATTCATCTCATAACAGTAACATGATATAAATACAATAATGTAAACAGAAAATTAAGTATACAATTACATGTTACATATAATATGAATTTAACAAGATATAGAAACAATACAATAAAATAGAAATAGTTCAAGAAATATGAAAGTGCGGTCCATATCAAAGGGGAAGGGGAAATCAACAGACACAGATCTGAAGAAAACCCAGATATGAAATTATCAGACAATGACTTTGAAATAGTTACGATAAATTGGTTTAAGATTTTTTTTTTCATGTAGATATGATGATGAGCAGAGGGACATCTCGGAAAAGGAATGGAAATTGCTTCTTTTTTTTTAAAGGACAGAACAGAAATCATAGAAAACTAAAATAAACATCCAAGAGACAAGTTTAACTATATACTAGAGTCAGAAGAAAGGGTCAATGGCCATGAAGAGATACTATTCAATCTGAACAGAAAAAAAAAAAAAAACCAAGAAAAGGAGAAAAGCCTCAGTAATTTGTAGAAAATAGCATTTGATATCTTATCAGAAACAAGAGGATTAAGAATACAATGGAACAAGATCTTTAAAGTGTTGAAAGGAAAATAAAAAGAGTGCTTACAACTCCATATCTAGCAAATAGTATGTTTCAAATGTGAGTGTGAAATACAGTTGAATAAACAAAAATTGAGCACCAACAAGCCCACTCTAAAAGAAATGCTGAAGAAACTTAATCTTTTTGTTTGTTTGTTTGTTTATTTATTTGTTTGAAAGAAGCAGACACAGCATGATTGAGGGAGGGGCAGAGAAAGAGAAAGAGAGAGAATCCCAAGCAGGCTCCAAGCTGCCAGCACAGAGCCCAAAGTGGGGCTCGAATTCATGAACCGTGAGATCATGACCCGAGCTGAAATCAAGAGTCAGATGCTTAACCAACTGAGCCACCCAGGCGCCCAAAGAAACTTGATCTTTAGATTAAGAAACAAAACTACACAAGTCTGTACTCAAGGTTTGTGAATTCCAGCCTCAAGTTGGGCTCTGTGCCAACAGCAGAGAGCCTGCTGGGGATTCTCTTTCTCCCCCTCTCTCTCCTCATCTCTTACTCACACACACATGCCCACACACTCTCTCCCTCTCCCCCTCTCTCTCTCTCTGTCCTCAAAATAAATAAACATTTTTCAAAAAGAAAAAATAAAAGGACCCTCTGGATGGATCAGTCAGTTAAGTGACCGGCTTGGGCTCAGGTCATGATCTTGAGGTTCATGAGTTCAAGCCCCACCCAAAGCCACCCCACCCATCCCACCCTGATCAGGCTCTGTACGATAGCTCAGACCCTGGAGTCTGCTTAGGATTCTGTGTACCCCTCTCTCTCTGCCCCTGACCTGCTCACACTCTGTCTCCCTCTCTCTCTCAAAAATAAATAAACATTATTTTTTTAAAACAAGACAGTAACTTTCAAAATAATAAAAAATATATATATATATTGTGGATTTTAAAATTCATGGAGAAATAAACTACTGTATTTGAAAAAATAGCACAAAGAACAGGAAGATAATAAATAGAATTATGTAGATGTAAAGTTCTTAACATTTTACACAAGTAGAACAATATTATCTCTAAGTAGACTATGATAAAGATACGTATTGTAATTCCTATAGCAAACACTGAGAAAATTATGGGAAAACATATAGATCAAAACCATAATTCTTCCAGTAGATGAATTAAAATGGAATTCCAAAAATCCAAAAATAATTACTCCCATATTGGGTATGAATGGAGGGAAAGAAGAACACAAATCAGAGGAAAACACTGAAAATAAATGGCAAGATGGTAGGCTTAAAGCAGATTGGATCAATAACAACATTAAATGTGATGAACTAAACACCTCCATTATGATGCAGAGGTTGTTGTACCAGATAAATAGGCAGAAAGTATTTGCTTCTTATAAAAGACACACTTTAAATAGAGATACATCACTGTCAAACAGTAATGAATGAAAAAAGATAAACCATACAAACAATAAGGACACACATACACACAAAGATAAATCGACATAAAGTCAAAGACACAAAAAGGAATGTATTTTAGTTATATAAAGGATGCTATATCAGGAAGGCATACAAATCATAGAGTCAGATGCACAGATTCAATACATGAATAAACGCTGGGAGAACTAAAGGCAAAAATAGATTAGTGCACAGTCATCATTGGAGATTTTAATGTTCCACTCTTAGTAACTGATAAAACAACTAGAAAATTCAACCTTGCCTAGTTGGGACTTATAGAACACAAATCCCAATCATTGCAGAAAAAAAGATTTCACATACCCACGGAACACCTACCATAATAAACCATAAGCTGGGCGACAAAATGGGTCACAATATATATCAAAAATATCTGAAATCTTAAAAATTATTTTTCTGACTGTAATATAATTAAATTAAAAATTAATTACAGTAAGATATCTAGAAAATCATGAAAATATTAGAAATTAAGCAACACATTTCAAATTATCTCTGACTCAAAAGAGTGAATATAAATAAGGTTACAAAATATTTCTAACTAAATGATAGCAAAAGCACTACCTACAAAATTGTGGAAGGTAGTCAAAGCAGTGCTGAAAAAAATTATACAGTCTTTTTAAAAGAAACATATAAAATCAATAATGTATGTTTGTGCATTAAGAAGCAAGAGAATTACAGGCAAAATGAATCCAAATTACGTAGAAGATAAAAAATAATACAGATAAGGACAGGAATCAATGAAACGGGTATTTCTTCCACTTAGGACATAGAAAGTCACAAGAGAATTTATCTCTCCCAACCTAACAAAGAGAATAAACCAGATACCCCCAACAAAACGTCAGTTTTTGTTATTGTTTGTTTTTTTACTTAAGTTCAGAGATAGCAAATAAAACCTAATGAAATAAAAGAAATAACACATGACGAGTACCCTCCAGAAGAAAAAGAAATAATTGTTGCTATGATTATTGCATATTGAGAGGGAGACCAAGAAGCTGCCATACACATGGGTAAGAAGAAAAAACTGAACATTAAATAAAATTTTAAATGCTCAATATGATGTGATCTGACGCAAAGAGACTCTGCTCTCACCTGCTGATTCCTCCAGAGGGCTTCAGTGAGTACTTATAAAAAACTTGGAAAAGAAAATGTTAAATTAATTAAATAAGGAGGCCAATAGACTGAGGTGGTTATAAACCCCAGACTGCCTGCCTGAGCAAACCAAAACCTAAGCACACAAAAGCCTCCAGCGTTACAAAATCAAACCGGAAACCTGAGGACAGCCAATCAGCAACAACTAAGCTTAAAGTTGTAGCCAATCAAATAAGTTCCTTTGCTTCCCCTTCTGATCTCTGTAAGTCTTTTCCCGGCCACCTGTAGAGGGAGAGCTGTTAGCCGCTTCCAGTTTGGCGATGTCGTATTCCAATCAATGTTTGCTCAAATAAACTCTTGAAATTTTTAATATGCTTCGGTCGACCTTTTAACAATTGGGAGAGCCGACAGAGGTTGACATCAGGGTACAGGCAGAAATGGAAGACCTGGGAGAAACGGAAACTTTCCAGGCATTCTGGATGTTACCTAAGTAATCCATACTCCCCATCTCTCTCTGGCAGAGAGCCCAGGCCCAGCCCGGAGCCTTGGAGAAAAAGTCACCTGAGGCATGAGTATTAGGGCCTTCCTGAAATCCGAGTTTGAAGAGGGAAAATTGAAGGGTAACCAAAGGACACAAAGGGTCGAGGGGGAAAGGCAGCAGCCAGCAAAACTGCAAGAGGGGACAGAGAGCTGAGAGGCAACCACTGATGGGCGGACCACCTGGTGTGCCAAAGGTTGAGGGCCAACAAGAGAATTGACGGAAACCTTCTAGGCACTCAGATCCCTGCTAAGGGAAGATATACTACCTTCGAATAATTTAAGCATGCAGCTAAGTGAATCCAACAAGCAACCACAAAGCCCCAAACCACTACTTACTACATTGCCTCAACTCACAAGCAAACAGCCTGATGCAAGCAGCTTACCCTTTTCTGAGCATAAATATTATGTACTTCCATTTCATATCTGGCATTTAAATAAAAATGATAACACATGAAAATGTACAAAATCTGGACCATCATCAAGAGAAGATACTGTCAAAAGCTTTTAATGCATTATTGGATGATCATGTTTTTTGTCCTTATTCTATTAAAATTGTGCATTGCACTAATTGATTTTCAAATGCTAAACCAATTTTGCATTCCTGAGATAAATCCCACTTGATCACAGTGTATAGTCCTTTTTATGTTTCTGCATTGGGTTTGCTAACATTTCGGAGGATTTTTGTCTCTATTCATGAGTGCTAATGGTCTGTAGATGTGTGTGATGGCTTTCTTTAGCCTTATATTTAGGTATTAATATTGACCTCATAATTAATTAGAAAGACCTCTCTCGTCTGAGTGAATGATTAGTATTATTTCCTTTGAAATGTTTGATAGAGTTTCTAGGAAAGCCTGGGTTTTTATGTTTCTAAAGATTTTTAATCACTAACTTAATTTATTTACTTGTTATACACTTATTCAGATTTTTTATTCTTCTTGACTCAATTTTGGTAATTTGGCTCTTTCTGGTAATTTGCCCATTCCATCTAAGCTATTTAATTTGTTGGTAAAAAGTTGTTTGTATTACTTCTTTATAATTATTTTCATTTCTGTAAGGTTAATAGTGATGACCCTTCTTTCATTCTTGTTTTTCATAACTTGTGTCTTCAAGTTTAGGTATTTCTGGTGAATTTTTCATTGCAATTTTTTTTTTTCATTTTTCAACACCAGAATTTCCATCGGCTACTTTTCTATAATTTGTACCTCTTTACTGGTATCCACTCTTTAAGGAGTCATTCTCATACCTTCCTATAATTTTTTAAATATGGTTTCCTTTAGTTCCTTCAACATATTTGTAATGGTTTCTTTGAAGTCTTTGTGAAGTTCAACATCTGGACTTGCACAGACAGTTTATATTGATTTATTTTCGTGTGTGAGTCACATATTCCTATTTCTTTGTATGTCTCATAATACTTCATTGAAAACTGAACATTTTAGATAATATATTGTAGCAACTTTGGATTCTGGTACCTGTGCCTATTGAATCTGCAGATAGTTGTGTTTTTTTTATTATATTTCTACCCACTTACTTAGACTAATTATTTAGAGTTTGCCTATTGTGCATTGTGAAGCCAGTGATCTCTCTTTTCATTTTATCTATTCATTTGCTTATTTTTATTCAGTTTAGATCCTACTGATCACAGGTGGATTATATAACTTAATAGTCAGCTAGTGATTGACCAGAGATAGTGCTTAAACACCTGTATTCAGTAAGGTTTCTACTCCGCAATGCATTTGTGTAAAGAATGAGCTATACATTCATAATTCAGGCAGTTTACAATTCTCCAAGTTTTTACTTCTTCCTGAGTCTTGTCATGTCATCTATGAAGCTGCACATGGCCTTACATTCATGCAGGGACATGGAGATGACTGGGGCCTCTCCAGTGTCTCCAAAGTTTATGTGCATCCTTATGCATATATATGCATACTTATATGCATATATATAATTGAGACCACCTAGGATATGTGGTAGCTTATCAAAAAAACTATGTCTTATTCCCCAGATCTTCTAGATAAACTCCTGACGTATCTGCTCATCTGTTGCTTGCCATAACCAGTATCACAACTTCAGGTGGCTATAAGGTTGGTCGCCATCAAAATCAGTATTGTTTTCAGTAATGACTTTGGTCATGGAGCTTTGCATGTTCTGAACTGTCTCTGACGGGGCAGGATTGGAGTGTGTGTGAGTAGTGAGGTAGGATCTATATTAGGCTAAAACCCCATAGTCTCCACTGTTCTCACATAAAATTCAGTAATTTTTCTTAGAAAAACAATTTCACATTTTTTTTTTAATTTCAGAGAACCACAATGATTGTTTTTGAGAAATTTGTCCAGTTTATTATTGTTGGAAAGATTTTGCAAATCTTCTTATTCCACCATTCTGTAAGTGCCATTATTCATTGACATGGGATATCATGCAATATCACCTTACATAAAGGGACCTGTTTTACAGTGAGGTTAGTATGACAGTACACTCAAAAAACCATGGGATCCACTGGTGTCACTACCTACCACAGCGTCCCAAAGATACTTGCCTAAAGGAGTAGTATGGAGAAACCATATCCTTGCAAAGAAGGGGTGCTAATCTTTAGTATGGGGTGTGCTCCTTTAAAAATAGTCATTATGTAGTACTATATCTCTAGTAAATAGAGTGTGTTGGTCTGAAAAACAAGAAGTAAAAGCAGCTGTGGCCTTATGATAGGGCTGATATAAAAAAAAAAAACCACAAAAATTTATTTCTCACAGTTGTAAAGGCTAGAAGTCCAAGATCATGGTGTTGGCAGGTTTAGTTTCTTCTGAGATCTCTCTCCTTGGCTTACAAATGACCACCTTCTTGCTGTGCCCTCACATAGTTTTTCTCTGGTCACATGTGTTCGTCATAACTCTTTTTGTGTCCAAAATTCCTCTTCTTATAAAAATGGTAGCCATATTGCATTAGGGCCCATCCTAACAGCCTCATTTTAACTTAATTGCTTCTTTAAAGGCTCTATGCCCAATAATGCCACATTCTGAGGTACTAGAGGTTAGAACTTCAACGTATGGATTTGAAGGGGTATAATTCAGCCCTTACAAGTCCCCACTTACAAATCCTTCCAGGTACCCACTTGAGGAACTCATTGATCTCATCCCTAAAACTCTAGGATCTATGAGTTCAGAAGTGCTCATTCTCAAAGGGTGGATCCTCCTAACAGGAGACACAGTGAGACTAAATCTAGGACTGCTATAGGGCTGCTTTGGACTCTTTACACAAATACACAGTTTGGCAGGGATCACTGACCCTAATTATTATCAAAGGGCAGGACGTCTGTTTTGTAATTAGGGAAGGAAGAAAAATATTTGATATTCAAATGATCCATTGAGACAACCAGCGGTACCCACATGCCCAGTTTTCACTGTAAATGAGCACGTACAACATCCACATCTGATAAGTGCATGGTGACCTGAGACCCAGACGCCAACATTCTCCAATGTTTGGGTCCAGCTCATTGTACCTTGCAAGCCTCCAGTCCAGCAGAAATGCTATACGAGAATGAAGGGAAGTTCTGGGGGTAGTTACAGCTTTGGTGCTAACTGCAGCATCCGTGTTGGTGGGCTGCAGCTCTCCAAGTAACTGTCCTCTTGTAAATTACCTCTGGAATTTTGGTCGTAGAATTCTTGAAAAGCTATGTCTGGATGATGCCCCCACCCAGCCACTCCAGATTCCCTTTCCAGGTTCTGTGGTCACAGTCCATTTCTGAGCTGCTGTGAACGTCGGCTGCTACTAGGAGCAGATGCCACTCTTTCTACGGAAATTGTCACTGGCTGACAATTAGAGCCACCTTACCCAGGAAGCATACACGTCGGCCCAAACTCTGAGGGAAGCCCACAGCCCATGATATCCTGATATAGGGTTTTAAATGCCAATCATCTTGCCTTGAATGTGAACAAGGCAGCAGAGCAGTTTATGTAAGTCAGCTGAAGACTAGGCTTGACCTGAACTCACATTTTTTGTGTTGCATTTTTCCCTTTCCTATCTTCTTCTATTCCCTTAAGTTTTTCTTGAAAAGTCCTTCATTAATAACTTATGTGCACTCAGACCTCTGTGTCAGACTTTGCTTTTCAGAAACTTGATCTAAGATATTTACATCTGGAATGGTGGCAATAGATAAGGGAAAATAAAGGACTTGAGCTTTTAATGATGGGAAAACAAGTAGTGTATGGACTTGGGTGAGAGAAACATACACAAATTGAACCTCAGGCAGATGAGACATTCTTCACTCCGATTTGAGATAAGACATTTACCTATAATTTGAGGACAGAGAAAGTTGAAGGAGTTATCCTCTATAATAAAGGATTGTGTTAATACCATAATGAAATACTCTTCTTAAAATAGCAAAGTTATTTATCAATTGAATGCCATTATGCAATCTGAATAACCAGTGACTAGACATTAGCCATACTGTCACTCTTGATATACCTACGTAAGTGTGCAAATTTCCTGTGCCTGAATACCACAGGCTGGCACATCTCTCTCATTTGCCTTTCAAAATGTAATTTTAAGGAATTTCTCCAAGATTTTTCAGTTTTTTATCTTTCCATGAAACTCTGTGTAACGACCTTACTGAAGACGGTCTGAATGAATACTTCCTATTTATAATATCAAATTTAGTGTCGATCAGAAAGTCTTAAAACTACTGTTTGGCCGAAGATACAACTGATAGTAAAGCAATTGCCTAATACCTCTTGCTAGTTCTGTGACTGCATACCTTAGCACATCATCTCTGTAGACATTCATGAAAATTGTCTAACACGAGCATCAGAGCAGCTAAGAGTGAGTGATGGGCCTTTCGTAGGCGGTACAAAAAGAGCAGAGTGGTTGAATGCAGAGCAACAAAATGTGGAGTGGCGAAAGTCCATGAACAATCAGGAAATTAGTAGATGGGGCCAATGTTGACACTTCAGTTCTTAATTATCCTAATTAGAGGCCATCAGAACAGCAAAATAATGTTTATTGAGCCTGGCAAAGTGAAACATTTTCATTGTGCTTATTGCTTATTTTGGCAGCCATGTTACATTGTTGACTCACAGACTATGTAGTTAACAAAATCTCATAAGCCATTTTATATGAACTGTGGTTAAGCTGGGCCTTTCTCATCTTCCCCTTATAAAATTGCTATTTTGAACCCAAATATAAGAATTTGCATTTTCCATCTACACTTTACCTTACTGGTTTCACTTTATTTTTATGGTATCTGATCAAGTCCATCTCTTATTTGATAACAGTATGAATAGTATTTCTTCATAAATAACAGCAGAGAATGAATTTCTTGTCTTTAAGGTTTTCACAATTTTGAAGGAGAAGGTAACATTTAGATTCTCATAAAATCATGTGCTACACAAGTTATAATGAAATATGAACAGAATTCTATGGGAGAAGGAAATATTTGAATTAAGCCTTATATGATGAGAAATATATATATAGATATAGATATAGATTCTTTTCTTAATAACCAATTCAGCTAAATTATTTGACACATCAACCTATACTGAATTATGGATTTTTTAGTTTCTTCTACAATCCATATTTTTATTAGGAAAAAAACAGTAAAAAGTAACTCACACATCATTTCAACATTAGAGAGATATATTGAGAAGTAAAAGTGACTCTTTCCTCCTATAAAATATTTAATTAAATAATCTTTAGAGAAAAGGCAAATGGGTAGTAGTGAATTGTTTTGGATGAAGGCTGTACTTTATAATGGAAAGACTCAAAATTCAGTGGCTAAAAAATGAAAACTTTTATTTCTCTCTCCTTCAATTTCAGAAATATATCTAAATATACATCCATGTGTGTACATTAAAACCTTAGTTTACAAGCACAATTTGCCCTGGAAACATGCTTGTAATCCAAAGCACTTGTATATTAAAGTGATTTTCCCCATAAGATAATGGAAACTTGGATGATTCATTCCACCACCCAAAAATATTCATATAAAAATGATTACAACACTGTAATATAATACAAAATAATAAAGAAAATATAAAATATAAAGAAAAATAAACAAATTAACCTGCACTTTCCTTTGAAAACTTTCATGGCTGGTGTGAGGGAGACAAGAGAGGAGGGTTACTGTGTAGGGCAACTTTCACTATCACTAACAGAATCACTGCTGTCTATTGGCTGAATGGAATCTTCTGCCATTGTATATGCTCACACGGATACTGACTACAGTACAGTATTAATAAACTCTTGTCATACACAGTATTTAATGTAACTGGCAATAAGGCAGAGGAAAGGATCTATATCTGCAGCCAGACCTAGGATGAACCAAAGCATTCCTAAGCTTACTCTTGAATGGAAAAGCAAAGGAATGTCCATAGGTGCTTTGAAATGCCAAAAAAACCCACTAGTGTCAGTTGTGGGCACCTTCAAACATTCTGAAAAATCAATGATTTCTGCCAAACACCGAGGCCTGAGACCAAGCATCCGAGCATGGGAGATGATCAACCATAATCCCATAGAGAGCAAGCGAGAGAGAGAGAGAGAGAGAGAGAGGAACCATTGTCTCAGATGTGATTATGTGACATTCGGCATCATGTACTACTCTATTGCAAGCCATCACTCGTATATCAAGTTAAAATTTATTAGTAATGTTTGTTCATTTTGTGGAACACTCACAGAACAAGTTATTTCCAATCCAAGCTTTTACCGTAATTTATTCCTCCACTTTGCCTGGCACTACATCTGCCCACTGAGCTAAGAAATAAGAATTCTTCATTTGGGGGAAGGTTTCTTCTTTCTTGCACTGATGTGAACAATCTGGATGTGTAAAGCAACTCTGCTCCTCAGAGTTGATGAGAGACCTAGGTTTCTTTTAAACTCACCTGGGCACTGAGTTTTCTAGGTAGTAGAAACTGGGGAAGGAAAGAGGTATGGTGAACAAAGCACATCCAAATGTCTCAGGCCACAGGCCAGTACATAATCACATCTGTTCCTAACTTACTGTCAAGAACTTAAACACGGGCACCTAGATGGCTCAGTCAGTTAAGCACCTGACTCTTTTTTGGTCTGGTTGTTTTAGTGTTTCTTTCTTTCTTTCTTTCGAGAGAGACAGACCATGAGTGGGAGAGAGAGGGGCAGAGAGAGAGGGAGACACAGAATCTGAAACAGGCTCCAGGCTCTGAACTGTCAGCATAGAGCCCTAGGCGGTGCTTGAACTCAGAAACAGGGAGATCATGACCTGAGCTGAAGTCGGATGCTTAACCAACTGAGCCACCCAGGTACCCCGCATCCAACTCTTGATTTCAACTCAGGTCATGTTCTCCAAGTTCTTGAGTTCAAGCCCTAAATCAGGCTCTGTGCTGACAGCACGATGCCTACTTTGGATTCTCTCACTCCCTCTCTCTCTCGGCCCCTCCTCCACTCACACTCTCTCTTTAACTCTCAAAATAAATAAACTTACAAAAACAAAAACAAAAACAAAAACTTAGTTATGTGGCCTCAGCTAACCTCAGTGATGGGGAAGTATGTTGTGTCTGAGCAGACATTGGGCCAGATACAAACCTAATACTATAGTAGAAGCTAACAATCTCCATCACAAACGGGGGGTCCATGAGTTGCTTTTTGTTTCCCTCACAAACACCACTGTTTCTAGTACAAGTTCATAAATGCTGTTAAATGTTTTTTAAATTTTAGTTTTGAAAAAAATGGCAGCCTGGTTCTCATTCTTGGCTGGTAACCTGTACTTAACAGGTTGAATGGAACCTCTTGAATGGAAAAGCAAAGGAATGTCCATAGGTGCTTTGAAATGCCAAAAAAACCCACTAGTGTCAGTTGTGGGCACCTTCAAACATTCTGAAAAATCAATGATTTCTGCCAAACACCGAGGCCTGAGACCAAGCATCCGAGCATGGGAGATGATCAACCATAATCCCATAGCGAGCAAGCGAGGTGTGGGGGTGATTAAGTTCAGTATGTAAATGGAAGGCAGGACCAAGTGGATTTGCTGAATAATTAAGTGCAAAATGTGGGAGAAAGAGAAGAGTTCAGGCATTAAGACTCAGCAACTGTTTGAGTAGCCATTAGCAGCTGGGGAAGATTACAGCCATTTCCCACAAGATGGAGTCTATTTTATTCTGTTGTTGTTTTTTTTCCTCTTGATTTATTTACATTTCACAAGTCATTCTGTGGGCTTACTATTATTATTTCCAGAAAATGTTATCTAATTGTCACATTGCACATTACAGTTTTAAGTACATTTTTAATGTTTATTTATTTTTGAGAGAGAAAGAGCACACAAGCAGGGGAGGGGCAAAGAGAGAGGGACACACAGAATCCAAAGCAGGCTCCAGTCTCTGAGCTGTCAGCGCAGACCCGGACACAGGCTGGAACCCACTAACTGTGAGACCATGACCTGAGTTGAAGTCAGACACTTAACTGATTGAGCCACCCAGGCACCCCGCAATAGTTTTTTGAATCATCACAGAAATTTGTATCAAAAAATGATAAATTCTGTCTGGTTTCTTCAATTATATTAATGTCATGTGAGTAAACTATTCTGATTTTGTGGCTTGGTTTTTCTCCTTTGAACCACTGAGACCCCTTAAATAGCCAGTCGACTTTACTTACCTATCTTTGTCTATATTTTTTAGAATTCTTAGAAATATGTAGTTGCAATATAATGTATGAGTGACGATTTCGGCCTCATATTTTCATTATGGATGAAATTTTATTTATATATTAGTTAAAATAATGCTATTTACAGTAATGATACTACAGTCTATGTAGGTAAAAAAGCTAACATAAAATCATCTTTGTTAGTAGCTGGACCATTTTAATCACAACCATCGGCACTGCCAGTAAGTGTGAATTCCCTCAAAATACATGCAGATCAGCCTTTCCATCATGTAGCCAATAGCTGAGTCAATAAGCGGTGAGGTGTAGGGAGAAAAAAATTTTTTTTTCTCCAACCTGTCAAATGGGCTGGGATCCTGGTACTTCCCCATTTTGGAGTAGTTGTAGGTTAGAATTCGGTTTTCTAACATAGGTTAGAAAACCAATGTTTTCACATGTGGTTTTTAGATCATTTTAGATTTTTTTTTAACCAATCCATTTTTTAAATTTTTAAATTCTTGACATTACAGAACTAAACTGAAACTTATTAACATTCCACTCTTACATTTCTTATCGACAGAAATAAAATTGAGCCAAAAACCCAAAACAAAACTAAAAACAGGGAGTAGCTTATAAAACTAAATATGGATCCCAGAATTAACAGCTGAACAGAGAATGTGATTTTTAAATTCTTAGCGGACGATAAAGTTGTGTAGAAACTGAACACTTACAAATTATTTAAAACCTGGAACCACTGACCAGAAATTACACAGTTGGATCGTGGGAAAACAGCAGAAAGGGGTTATAAGTGAACCCACACTGTTCTAGCTGCACCCCATGCCCTTCTCAGAGGAAAGCCTGGCATTGATTAGATATTGGGCCAGACTAATACTGGCAGGAGAACCAGTGATAGTAACCTGCCTACCAGAAGAGCCTTCCACTGGATTGGCAATTCCACTGGATCAGAAATTCTGTAGATGAAGCCCAATAATCTGTATGTTAACAAACAGCCTAAGTCATTTTGTGCATGCCAAAGTTTGACAAAAAACCTCTCTAGCTCTCTGCTGCTCAAAGTGTAGTCAGTGGAACCGGCAACATCACTTAAGAGCTTGTTAGAGACAAAATCATGGCCCAAACCAGACATTGAATCACAATGTAAATTTCAATAATATCCTTTGGTGATTTGTATGTTCAGTAATATCGAAATGCACTGCCTAGGTTTTCAAGCTTCTCTAGGTGTGAGCCAGTAGCATGTATCAGCAACAGAAAAGGGTAATATTTCAATTAACAATGCAGCCTATGTCAGCAGAAGCAGATCTGCACTATAAAGTCACACACGAATTTCCTCTCCATGCTTTCATATCTGAGGCATTAACTGAGGGCTACAGAAGTCACTCCTGCCTTGTTCTCTTAGAAGGCAGAAGTTTCTATGTCCAATAACTGAGTCGCTCTGACAAGAAGCTATGTTAGCCATAGATAGAGACAAAGGCCAATATTTTGTTCTCTTAGCTATGATTGCTCGAATTTTCAAGAAATGCTGTCATGTTTTTGAGAAAATTTATCTCATTCTACAGTTCATATTGAAAAGCAAAAGAACTAGAATAGCTAACACAATACTGAAGGGCAAAAAAAGTTAGAGGACTTACACAAGTTGATTTCAAAACTTATTTCAAAGGTGTAGTAGTTAAGACCGCATGGTATTGGTGAAACAGTAGATATATAGATCAATGGAACAGAAGAGAGGGCCCAGAAAAATGCCCATACAAGTATAGTCAGTTAGTATTTGGCAAAGGATCAAAGGCAATTCAATGAAGGAAGCCTAATGTTTTCACCAAGTGGTAATGTAACAACTACAACTCCATATGCAAAAAATAAATAAATAAATAAACCTAGACACTAATCTTACAACTTAAAAAAATTACCCAAAATGGATCACTGACCTAAATGTCAAATGCAATTCTACTGAACATCTGAAAGAGAGCATAGGAGAACATCTATGTGGCCATGAGTTTGGTGGTGAGTTTTAGTGGCTATTATGGGTTAAACTGGGTCCCCTAAAATATGTATGTTGAAGTCCCAACTCTTAGTACCTCCTAATATGGCCTTATTTGGAAATAGGATGGCAGAAATGCAATTAGTTAAGGCAAGATGAGACCTTACTGTGATAAGAGAGGCCTCTAATCTGATATGATTGGTGTCCTTATATAAAGAGGGAGTCTGGACACAGAGGGAATGCTTGAAATAAAAATTGGAATTAAGCTGCCACAAACCAAAGAACACCTGCAGCTAGGATAAAAACTTTGGACAGACCCCTCCCTGACACTTTCGGGGAAAGCATGGCCCTAATGACACCTTAATCTTGGAATTCCAGCCTCCAGAACTATGAGAGGATACATTTCTGTTGTTTAAGCTGCTCAGGTTTGGTACATTATAACAACATCCCTAGTCAACTAAAACAGACACAACACAAAAAGCGCAATCCATGAAACAAAATATTGATCAATAAACTTTGTTTACATTAAATGCTTCTTCTCAGCAAAAGACACTATTAAGAGAAACACAATATAATCACAGACTATGAAAAAATATTTCAAAATCACATATTTTATAAAGAATGATATATATAAATTATATAATGAACTCTGAAACTCAACGATAAAAAAGTAAACAATTCAATTGAAAAATAGGCAACAGATCTAACAGGTGCCTCACCAAAGAAGATATGTAGATGGCAAGTAAGTATTTGAAAATATGTTAAATATGGTTTATCATATAATTGCAAATTAAGGCAACAATGAGATACTACTGTATATCTATTTCAATGAATAAATCCAAAAATCTGCAGTTTCAATTGTTGACAACCATATGAAGCAGAAGGAACTCTCTTTTATTACTGGTGAGAACACAATGGTAGAACCACTTTGGAAGACAGATTCTCAGTTTCCTATAAAACTAATCAAAGTCTTACCACACACTCCAGCAATCACACTTCTAGATATTTACTCAGCAGATCTGATAACATGTCCACACAAAAACCTTCATTCAAGTGCACATAGTGCTTTATAATAATTGCTCAAAAAAAATTGAAAATACCCAGGATGTCTAAGGGACATAGGAGCCAACAGAAAAAGCATCAAATGGCCAAAAATGAAACAATTTGAGCAACATCATACAGTTTTAGATTAGAACTTAAAGTAAAAAATACCTGTCCATGAGGTCATAATGGTACAAATAAATGACTGAGTAAATAAGTGGGGGAAATAGATATACCTACTGTACAGAAGAATTCCAAATAATTTATGCAGATATTCTGCCCTCAAGGAGACTGACTATAACTTCCTTATTCTTATGTGTGGGATGCAAACACTGACATCCTTTCAAGAGTATAGCATAGAAAGAGGGAAGAAAGAATGACTTCACAGTTAAGAACTCAGAGAAATACTGCGTTACCCAGGCAATGAAGGTTAATAATAATAGTTATAAATCATACTTATTTTATGTATTCTTAATATAATCTGATCTTATTAGCACCTCAGTGTGCTAATATAATCTTCATTGTCCTTGTGCTCCACCTCCCCAAAACACATAATCACAGTCCAATCCCAAGAAAAAAGCATTCAACAAAACCCAGTTGAGAGATATTCTATAAATACTTTACCAATATTCTTCAAAAGTCAAATATTCTTCAAGGTCATCAGAAACTAGGAAAGTCTGAGAAACTGTCACAACCAAGAGGTATACCGTATCGATGCAAGATGTTAATAATAACAGAAATTGGGTGTGTAGGGTATGTGGAAACTCTGTACCAACTGTATTATTTTCCTGTAACTCTAATATTGCTCTAAAATAAAATGCTTATTTTTATAAAGTTAAAAAAGGTATGGGTGAGTAACGTCATTAAGATGGCAAAATAGGTTGTCTCCTCACAAGAACATCCCACAACTATTCCACAACAAGATGCCACTGAGAGAATCCCAGAACATGGTGTGAAGCTGAAGCACCCCCTGTACCATGGTTACCAAGACAGACAACATTAGAAGGGTAATGGACATGGCTACCCATGGGCCACATTGCCCCTCCCTCAGGTCAGTGTAGCACCATGCACAGAAGACTCCTCAGAGTCTCTGGTTCCTCCAGTGGGGAAAAAGAACCTATGGAGACAACACCCACCCCAGCACTGGGGGTACTTTTTGGGAGCCCTTCCTCTGATCTCATATCACAGGAATTGCAGGGAAATCTATGGAACTAAACCACTGGGGATCTGACTGTGACAAATAAAGGGGGTAGGTAACAACCTACCTAATTTGTTGCTTGCAACAATCAGCATATGGATCTTGGCTTTGTTCATCCACAGAAGCAAGTTGGTGGCACGCTGTGACCACAGGATTTGGTCAGGTGCAGATCTGCCATATTTGAATCTTCAAACGAGGAGTTTTGCTGGTCCCTAGAACTAGGTTTGTCTACTCCCAGGCAAGGAGCAGAACCACAGCCTTACCCTCTGTGGAGAATGTCTTCTGGCCCCATCTGACCAGAAGGACTAGTGATAAGTACTAGAAACTACATGGTCCTGTGGTGCTCCAGCCAAGAGGTGGGTAGGCAGAGCAGTTACCTCTGAAGCAAAGCCAATATCAGACATGAGGAAGCCCCATGTTATACACAGTCAGGAGGATTAATTCAGAGCCAAGGCTGAGGGTTGGTTCCAGCGTCTCCCACACAGAGAGCCTGTTTTGGAAAATAAGAGTAACCTGGAACAGCCTCTCCCTCTCCTGCCCAGGCAAAGTTGCTGAAATATAGCCCCGCCCAGCATGGGATGTGTCTTTTCAGCCCATTTGACCAGAAGGGCTGGCAGCAACTCCTGGGATCTGTGTGGCCCGGCAGTGTCTCTCTGCATGCTGCAGTGAGCCCTGAGGAGGGCAGGCAGAGGCTATAGCGTGCAAAGCAAAGGTAGTGACCTCGTTCAGCCAGAAACTTGGGGTATGGGTCAGCTTGAGTTAAAGCAGCAAACAAAGAGTTTTCCCAGCTTTAGAGCTACTTCTCCCCCTGAGCCCAGGCAGAGAATCTAATTCATAGCCCCACTCATCACAGAATACGGACTTTAGTGTGTACAGCCAGGGAACCTCACCAGGGTACATGAGAAGCTCCCATGGCCTATTCAACAGCCCTAAATAGAGTGACACTTAAACAGAGAGCATAGCCTGTGGCTTTCCTCATTTGTAGAGCAAACCAGGGGCTCACCTGGCCAGGGGCTCTGGTGCACAGCCTGGCCTATCCAAATCATGCCAAGTATCTTCTCTGACCACAATGGCATGAAACTAGAAATCAACAGCAAGAAGAAAACTGGAAAATTCACAAACACATGAAGAACACTAACTTAAAAACACTAATTCAAAACACCAACTCAAAAAGATATCTGTACTCCCATGTCCATTATTTGCCATAGCCAAGATACATAAACAGACTAAGTGTCCATTAGTGGATGAATGAAGAAGTTGTGGTATATATATGAAGGAGTATTACTCAGCCATAAAAAATGAGAAAATCCTATCATTTGCAACAACTTGTATGATCTGTTATATGTGGAATCTAAAAAAATCCCCCAAAACAAAACAAAGACCCTCAAACTCATAGTAAAAGAGATCACACTTGTGGTTACAAAAGGAAAAGGGTGGGGTGAGGGGGAATTGTAAGAAGGTGGTCAAGATATAAACCGCCAGATACAAGATAAATACATAGAAGGGATATGACGTACAGCACGATGACCATACCTAACACAGTTGTGTGATAGATAGCAAACTTGATAAGAGAGTAAATCCTGAGTTCTCATCACAAGGAAATTTTTTTTCCTCTTTTCTTTTTATTGTACTATATGAGAAGACGGATGTTGGATGAACCCATTGTGGTTAGCATTACACAATAAATATAAATCAAACCATCATGCTGTATACCCTAAACTTATACAGTGATGTATGTCAATGATTTCTCAATAAATCTGGGGAAATTAAAGTATTGGTAAACAAAAAAAGTAATGATATGGTTTATTCTTATAAGTATGGATATTTGTAAGTATCATTTTTACTTAAGTTCTTGAGTTTCTCCTCTGGCCCATTAAAATTTTCTCGGAATATTTTAAAAAATCAACTTCAATTTCAGAGCTTCAATTAAAAATACACAACTGTAGTAAACAGAACGATAGCCAGAATAATCAGCTATCTTAGATATATCAAGTTATGCCTTGTACTTATGGCTAACTCTTTGAGTGCAATAACTTTTTTTTAATTAATAAACTTTATTTTTTAGGCCAGTTTCAGATTCACTTCAATAACTTTAAAATATAATTTCGCAACTGAAAAGACACAATAACAGTTGCTTGCTTCGTTGATTACATGATAAATATTTTGTTCCCTACTATGTAACACTTACCAATAAATGCCAATAATAATTGCAACAAAATCTTTTGCTTTTAAAGCTGTGTAAAAGGCAGAAATAATCATGTAATCATCTTGTAATTATATGGTACTTACTATGCAATTACATAGTAAATACATTGTAAATTCAAAATAATTACATGGTTATTTGCATTATGCATAGTTTCTAATCCAATTTTGACACATAAAACAGTGGTAGCATCCAAAGGGTTACCCAAATTTCTCCCACCTACACCACAGGATCAGTAATAATGGAAGTAATTAAAGGAAGTCCTTGAACCAATGCTTGATAGTATATGTTAGAAACTATCCATTCATATTTATGACATAGGTAGAATTATAAATTAGGGCAGAATGGGATTAGCAATTAGGCTATAAATTATCAATTAAAATTTATGCTAACAATGACTTTGGTGTTGGTGATATCAAATAGTACTTTATCACGAACAATTAAATAAAGACTGTTCAGAAGGAAAAAAAACATGAATGATAATGGTATTATATGTTATAAAGGGTTGCCATTTTGCATTTTTAGTCAAAATATTCATTTTGACAGAAACATTTGAGTTTAGTAATATTTACAAAAGCTCATCATATATTTGAGTCCCTAAAATGTTTATTTTTTTGAATATTTTTTGAATATTTTTTTGAAAATAGAAACAAAATATTTATCTTTAAAAGTAAGTTCCTTAAGAGACTGATTTCTTTTGAAAAGGCAGAGTCAGAAGCTCAGCAAACTCTTTGCAACCAAACAACCATTTATATGCAGAAAATTATTTTATTTATTTTTTATTTATTTTTTTAAGTTTATTTGGTTTTGAGAGAGAGACAGACAGACAGAGTGTGAGCAGGGTAGGGGCAGAGAGAGAGGGAGACACAGAATCTGAAGCAGGCTCTAGGCTCCCAAGCTGTCAGCACAGAGCCTGATGCAGGGCTCTAACCCACAGACTGTGAGATCATGACCCGAACTGAAGTCAGACGCTTAACCAACTGAGCCACCCAGGCGCCCCTGCAGAAAATTATTTTTCAAAAAATCAACATTTTAAGTCTTTTTACTCAATTTTAAGTAAATTTTTCTGAAAGCATATAACAGGTGACCAAACATTCATTCAATAACATCTACTACATTTTAATAAGAACATTAAGAATCTGTGGCATTTAAGCTACAACTCTTTGCATTCCACTCAAAAAGCTTCATCTTACGGGGCTTCTTCCCCTTCTAGTTCCCAATCTAAGCAACTGTATTAACATGAGATGGGCAGGCAGCTGGTATTTCTCATTGTCTCCAACTCCATGTGGCTGAAGTAATGTTTTGGGCCAACGCAGCCCTGAGGGCCAAGACTCCCTTCTAACACCCAGTCCCCACGCACAGGGCAAAATCTCTATTCCAGACATTACAAGACCAGAATACCGAACCCTGATCCCCAACCCATCTTGCTTCTAGGGTGGAGGTTCCAAGAACTGGTTCCAGCCAGTAATATGGGAACAGTCTCCAGCTTTGCACAGTTCTTGGTCATAGAGCAAAGGTGTGACTCCAGTTGAAATGCATCATTGTTCCTGTCCTAGATCTTGTGAGTTAATGAAAAGCTTATACCCAATGGGAAAGACACAGCACAGGAGCAAAGAGTTTCACAGTTCTATCTGAGAAAATTGACTTTGCTTGGAAAAGAGCATGAAGAATTCCATGCCTAAGGGACAAAGGGGAGATGTCATAAACGATGGTGATCTTGGCAGAGAGCAACAAAAGGTACACATAGCTCTACCAGTAGAAAAAAAAAAAAAGAGCAGAGCAATCACATATTTTAACAGAGAGAACCAAGCAAATAGATATCCATGAAGAACTACTAGGATCACATTTAACCCTTGGGTAAAGAAAGGCTGTGCACAAGCTGAATGAACTGAGGAAAAATTAGAGCAGGAGATGGGACAGAAACGAAAACATTCCCCAAGTCACACACAGATCCATAGCAAAGAGTAAAAGCTTCACTGGAACTAGGAGCTTAAACACAATCTCTAACCAAACACTGCCAAACAATAAGCTACTGTGACTCAGAAATAATTACTAAGAAGCCAGGTTTAACAATAAAATCACATCCATTGTAGCAGTCTGGAAGACTATGTACATGCCCAAGGTTGCATCCTCTAAAATAGAATCATTCAGGAAAATCCATGCTATCAGTTCTAATCAAAAGGGGTAGAGGATAGAGGGAAAAAATGTAAACTCTGAACTATGATAGCAACCTCCAAACACACATGCATTTAATTGCAAAATTAAATATCCAGCAGGTCAAGGGAACTTAAGCACACCTGTTGACCAATAACAAGCTTATGCTGACCTGGGCCAATTACTAGTCAGGTAAAAAGCTAAACACAAGAAAACAACTGCATATTGTAATGGCAATAAACATCATAGAATTATTTTTGCCAATTCACTAAACAAATAAATGATAGCATCAACCCTAAGGGGGTAGGTAGAGTTAAGATTCTGATTTGTTATATTACCTAAAATGCACAATTTTCAAGAAAAAGTTAAGAGACATGCAAAAAAAGAAAAGAAGAAAAAGGAGAAGGAGGAGGAAGAGGAGGAGGAGGAGGAGAAGGAGAAGTAAACTGTGATATGCATATGGGGGGAAAATAGGCAATTCAATGGGGGGGAATATAATCTTTTCAACAAATGGTGCTGAGACAATATCCACATGCAGAAGAATGAATTTTGATTCCTACCTCACACCATAAAAAAAATCATTCAAAATGAATCATTGATTTAAATGTAAAAGCTAACATTATAAAACCCTTAGGAATAGGAAAATATAAGAATAACTCCTTATGACCTTGGATTAGATAATGATTTCTTACATATAATACCAAAACCAAAAAAAGAGACAGATAATCTAGTTTAAAATGGACAAAGAATTTGAAAATTCATTTCTTGACAAAGATATGCAATGGTTAATAAGCTTAGGAAAAGATGTACATCATTAGCCATTAGGGAAATGCAAATCAAAACCACAGTGATTTACCACTTCACATCTACTAGGATAGCTACAATCAAAAGAAAATGTAAAACATATTGTCAAGGATGTAGCAAAACTGGAACCATCATGCATTGTAGGTAGGAATGTCAAATGGCTTGGCCAATTTAGAAGACATTTTAGCAGTTTCTTAAAGAGTTAAGTACAAATTTACCATATAATCAAGCAATCCCATGTTTAGAATATGCAAGAGAAATGAAAACATATGTCCACAGTAAGATTTCTGCATGAATGATCATAGCAAAAATACTTTTAATAGCCAAAAAGTGAAAAAAACGCATCCATCAACTGGTGAATGTATAGAGCTGTGGTTATCCATACAATGGAATTGCATTTGGCAATAAAAATGAATGAAAGGCTGACACATACTACAACATGGATCAACCTCTAAAATAGTACGCTACATGAAAGAAGCCAGATGCAAAAGACCACATTTTGGGTGATTTTATTTATGTGAAGTGTCCAGAAACAGTAAATCTTTAGAAACAGTAAGTAGATCAGTGGTTGTCTGGGACTGGGTTTAGGAACAGGAAGTGACCGTAGTGAGCACCATGTATCTGTTTGAGGTAACAAAAATTTTCTACAATTAGATTGTGGTAATTTTTATACTTGTCTGTCAATTTGAAAAACCATTTAATTATACTCTTAAACCAAATGAATTTAAGATGCATATGTGATACCTCAATAAACTCATCTTTAAAAAAGTAGGTCCTTCCTCTCTGACCTCAGCCGTAGCAATCTCTTACTTGACACATCCCCAAAGGCAAGGGAATTAAAAGCAAAAGTGAATTACTGGGACCTTATGAAGATAAAAAGCTTCTGCACAGCAAGGGAAACAACCAACAAAACTAAAAGGCAACCAACTGAATGGGAAAAGATATTTGCAAATGGCATATCGGACAAAGGGCTAGTATCCAAAATCTATAAAGAGCTCACCAAACTCCACACCCGAAAAACAAATAACCCAGTGAAGAAATGGGCAGAAAACATGAATAGACACTTCTCTAAAGAAGACATCCAGATGGCCAACAGGCACATGAAAAGATGCTCAACGTCGCTCCTCATCAGGGAAATACAAATCAAAACCACACTCAGATATCACCTCACGCCAGTCAGAGTGGCCAAAATGTGAACAAATCAGGAGACTATAGATGCTGGAGAGGATGTGGAGAAACGGGAACCCTCTTGCACTGTTGGTGGGAATGCAAATTGGTGCAGCCACTCTGGAAAACAGTGTGGAGGTTCCTCAGAAAATTAAAAATAGACCTACCCTATGACCCAGCAATAGCACTGCTAGGAATTTTCCCAAGGGATACAGGAGTACCGATGCATAGGGGCACTTGTACCCCAATGTTTATAGCGGCACTCTCAACAATAGCCAAATTGTGGAAAGAGCCTAAAAGTCCATCAACTGATGAATGGATAAAGAAATTGTGGTTTATATACACAATGGAGTACTACATGGCAATGAGAAAGAACGAAATATGGCCCTTTGTAGCAACGTGGATGGAACTGGAGAGTGTGATGCTAAGTGAAATAAGCCATACAGAGAAAGACAGATACCATATGGTTTCACTCTTATGTGGATCCTGAGAAACTTAACAGAAACCCATGGGGGTGGTGAAAGAAAAAAAAAAAAAAAAAAAGAGGTTAGAGTGGGAGAGAGCCAAAGCATAAGAGACTGTTAAAAACTGAGAACAAACTGAGGGTTGATGGGGGGTGGGAGGGAGGGAAGGGTGGGTGATGGGTATTGAGGAGGGCACCTTTTGGGATGAGCACTGGGTGTTGTATGGAAACCAATTTGACAATAAATTTCATATATTGAAAAAAAAATAAAAAAAAAATAAAAAAGCAGGTCCTTGGTAAATGACTGTAGTAATCATATCTCACATTTGAAGTCAAAGATACTCATACTAATTATAAGATGATATATACATATATACCCTCTTTTTGCCTCTCACACCATCACAACTTGTCTCATTTATTTGGAAAGTATTGGGTATCAGTCACCATAGAAAGCTGAAATATAATCTTATATCCTGATCTATTCTAAGCAGTAAGAACAAATCAATTTTATGTATATTACAATGATACTCAAATTTTATATTTTGGCTTGATAGACCTAGTTTTTCTCATAGATACATTAGCTACATTTCCAAATGACATGAGAATTTCTACCTCAAAACTGAAAATACTTTGTTAGCCTTAGAGAGAATTCTGCACTTAACTCTAGTAAACAATGTGATCTAATATCAACTTTAGTTGGAATTTTTGCTGCTATCTTAAAAATACATCTTGCATAATGTATTATAATATGGGTTAAATCAAAAGGTATAATGTTAACATCCAACCCTGTTGTTTATTCAAGTCAAACTACTTATATATACAAATCTGATATTTACCTCTTAAAATATTTAACAGGCATAAGTGCCCATAAATCAGTTATGACAATCATTGTTAAGGCAATCAATAGCAGGGAATATGCATTAATTCAAATAATATTGATAGGCTCATGAACCTGCATCAGTCTTCTGTGAAGTAAGAAAAATGAGACATCTTCCAAAAAATCAATATTTTCCTTTTTATGTCATTCACTTGAAGATTATCAATAATACATTACTTTTTTACCTGATGTGTCAATGGTCTAATTTTTAAATACAGACATCTCTACATTTTAATGTGAAATGATAATCTACAAGGAACCAAGAGACTAAAAATCATTTGATTAAAATATTTTTTGAGGTTTATAAAAACAGGTGTGTTGATACACTTATACACACATACACACATATATGCCCCTAAACATATATACGTACATGAACTGTTGCTATATTTTTGTGTGCAGTAGCATAAGAAAGCTCTGTCTTTGAAACAGCACAAAAATGCTTGCTTCATTCTGAAGGTGTATTGAATAAAAGGAATAAAAGAAATCTCAGTACCCATCTTTTTTAGCCTTTGTGAACTGGGATGTTACACAGGTATGTGCTTACTTAAAAATACAAAATGTGAAATTACAACACCCATTCATCAAAAAAGAAACATTTTAATTGGTTATAGGTGGAAAATATCTACTTGACAGTCAGTTTCTCACTTTTCACGTAAGTGCTTTGCTGCTTGGATGCCTAATCTTGTTTAGTGTAGGAAAAGTAATTTGACATGAAAGTACCTAGATGGCTGCCGAAAATTAATTGCCAATTAAAAAAGAAAAATGTTTGTGCTACTCTATAAACAAGCCAACATATAAACCTTTCAGTCTTGTTGCTTTATTTATGTCTTTATAGATCTGGTTTCAAGCTATTTGCATACAATTTACAAATTCATATTATAATTCTCCAGTATATTTATGATTTTATAGTTGTATATATTTTACCTCCATGAGAAATATTTATTTCTGTATGCTTCCGTTGCTTATTATTTAACAAAAACATCACATTGCATTTGATAGTTTATGTATCTTCTTTAGAATAAGACATTTTTATTTGTAAAGGGGAAAGAAAATATTTTACCACCACCAATGGGTATGGATGAGCACACGCATGTGTGTACACACCACACATGCATGCAAACACACACACACACACACACACACACACACACATGCCACAGACACCTTATTTTAGAAAATGTCCCATACCTTTCATCTCTCTGTCGGTCTCCATAATATTGATAATAATAACTTTTTAGAGGTAAGAGGAAAAGATTTCCTATATGAAAGAAACTTTGAGAAATCAATCGATTCTGAGAGGTTTCAGTACTTGAATACCTATAAACCAATATTCATCGGGGCACCTAGACTGGCAAAAAGGAAAGTCATTCATATCCTTATCTCACTCAGGGCGCCTGGGTACCTCAGTCAGTCAAAGTGTCGGACTTCAGCTCAGGTCATGATCTCAAAGTTTGTGAGTTTGATCCCATGTCAGGCTCTCTGCTGTCAGCACAGAGACTGTTTTGGATCCTCTGCGTCCCTCTCCGCTGCCCCTTCCCTGCTCATTCTCTAAATAAACAAACAAACAAACAAACAAACTTTAAAAAATTTAAATTCTTATCTCTCTTTGAAAGGAAAATTTCAGATTGAAGATAAAATCTGGAGCCTTATATTAAAACAAATGAAGAGTAAAGTATCAATATTCTAAAAATGTTAGAAGGGAAATTAGTAAATATATATATGTGTATATACATATACTATATGAAATAATGATGTTTGAGCCACATTTTCATACTTCCCATTCTGAAGTTTTGGCAGCTTTTTCTGGCTATGTAAAACTACCAGTGAGAAGAAAGGAGGTCATTTATTCTAAGTCAAGTATTCATCAAAGCTATCATACTGTAACTGGAGGGAGGGGAGGCATTGATGGAAAAGATTTTTCCAAATAGTTCCCAAAAATAATAACAAGAACTGCAGCATTTTACTTTGTTATTTAGAAACAAAAACAAGTTTCCTATTAAGAGTTGAATCAAATGATGTGTCTTCTTTCACCTGTACCAGCAATCAAGATCCAACTTTCTGACATCTTTATTCTTATTCATTTAAATATCTTTCTCATAGTCATACTGTTTCCAAACTATGGGATTATCTTTTTCTTGTGTTTTATATCAAATTAGGGCTCGGCTGTATTTCAAAGCATTCAGCACAATGCTTGACACACATTAGGCTCTATGTATTTTTTAACTAAATAGAATTCTGTTAATAATACATTTGTTCCATCTCTGGCATCTGTCCTGTCTTTTTCTCCCCCAGTGTCCCTAGTTATGGAGGCTTTGGTAACTATTATGGCTATAATAATTATGGCTATGGAAATGATGGCTTTGATGCCAGATTGAGAGTTGATATTGATGGGCATGGCTAGGGGGAGCTAGTGATGCAAGTTCAGGTTTTTTCGGTGGTCATTTTGTACATATGGGAGGATTACCTTTTAATTCAACTGAAAATGACATCACTAATTTTCCCCATAACTAAATCCAATATGAGTTGATACTGATATTGGAGCTGATGACAGAGCAACAGGAGAAGCAGATGTAGAGTTTGTAACATATAAGGATGCAGTAGCTACCATGTCTAACGGTAAGAATAGATGCAATACCAATACATTAAACTCTTCTCGAATTCTAGTCTGGCATGGGAGGTTCTGGAATGGGTGCTGTAGCAGAGATAGAATGGATAATGAGAGAGATTATGGATCCATTGGAAGGATGGAAATGGGGGACAATTCCAGCGAAGGATTGGTACTCCTGGTGGTTTGAGTGGTTATGGCCATGATAGGCAGTGGAGGTTACTATGGGCAAGGTGGCATGAATGGAGGTGAATGGTGTGACATGTACTGAAGCATAAACCACCAAGTACCAAGTCCTGTGAACAGAATCCCATCTACTAGGCTTTCTTACAGATTTAATTTCTTTTGGGGGTACCTGGGTGGCTCAGTCAGTTAAGTGTCAGACTTTGGTTTGGTCATAATCTCATGGTCCATGAGTTCAAGCTCCACACTGGGCTCTCTGCTGTCAGGGCAGAACCCACTTTGGATCCTATCTCCCTCTCTCTGCCCCTCCCCCCATTACTCTTTCTCAAAAATAAATAAACATTTAATATCTTTTGTATTTTAAGAACTGTATAATGGCTGAAGGAATGTGTTTTCAAAATATTACTTGGAAAAGCAACAGATTGTGATAGAAACATCTGTTTTCTATAGGTTTTATTTGTTGCACACTTTGCATAAATTTTATTTTAAGAATAAGTGATGAACCCCTCATCACTTCTAAACTGAGCTATTGCAAAAGTACTCAAGACTATATATATTTTAATATTTATTGATATCCTACCATGTGTTCTATACTCTGAGAGAAGCCTATACATAGATCATCTTGTCACTCTTCTACAAGGTAGGTGTTAATAGTTCTAATAGTATGAAAAAGATTGCAATAAGTCTTCTCCAAATACAACATCATTTTGCCTTTACATTTATGGGTCTACAGAACAGTTTCATATTCTCTATCTCCAGTCTTAGTTCCTGTACTTTTTAATTTCTATTCATTTTTTGACATTTATTTACTTTTGAGAGACAGAGACAGAGCATGAGTGGAGGAGGGGTTAGAGAGAGGGGGAGACACAGAATTCCAAGCAGGCTCCAGCCTCTTAGCTGTCAGCACAGAGCCCTACGTGGGACTCAAACTCATGAACCGTGAGATCATGACCTGAGCCGAAGTTGGAGGCTGAACTGACTGAGCCACAGCAGTGCCACGGTTCCTGTACTTTTTAGAACATATTTAAAAATAATGCTGCAGCTGAAATAATTGCTTACCATTTCCCAAACAAGTCTCAGAAAGACATCTGCTTTCAAGAATCAATTTTACTTAAATTGGGGGCAAGGGTGATGAAAACTAATACCTTCATATTATTACAATATATTGTAATGTATTATTATCATATGGCATAAAATATAAATATATTATTAAATCATGTAAAATTGTATGTATTTCTGAACCAAATAATAAACTTCAAATAAATTTCCAGCTTCAGTTGTCATTTTCTTGGTAGATGAAGAAGGGTGGTGAGATGGTTAATTGTTCACAAGACCTCTGCATTCAGACAGATCAAGTTGTGTCCCTCAGTTGCAGGAAATGTGGCATCCCAGTTGCATCACTTCATAGCTGTGATGTTTACATTACCAGCACACAGAATAATTTCTCACTTGTAAGTGTTTCGTAAGTATTAGCTGAATGAATGAATGAATACATGAAAATTATTATTTGATTAGTATCAGTCTCCCTTCCTAGACTATAAGCTTCTTGAATGTAGGAGTAGAGCTTTCTATAATGATCATTGTTTTATTGCATTTCCAAGATTGAACTGGAATTTGGCATGTCAAGTATAATATATGTGGAAAAAAATACTCACATGTACACACTTACAGAGAAACACCTAGATCTTTCTCTTTCGTCCCATTCATCTTTGCTTTTAGAAAATTTCCCTGAGAATGTTAAAATGCTGCAAGTTGTGCTACCCTTATAAAGGTTTATCATACCACTAACACAATTATCACCCAAGTAGGAGGCCTATGGTATACGAATTTTAACCCAATAATACCCTGAAAAATGATATTTCCTGATGTTGATTGCCTCAAGAGCAACTAAGTTCCTAGCCAGGCTGAATTCATTTAGAAGAATTTTCACATATTTAACATTTAATAAAATTATGACATACATTAAATCTTAATGAAATGCACGTTTTCAACCTTCTTATGAGAGCAGAGGTAATAGAAAGGAGTCTGTAATTAGAATTAGAAAACTTTGGTCTAGGTCCTGGGTCTGCTACTACAATTTGTGTGTCCATGTATGAATCACTTAAATTCTCTCATTTCAGCATTTACCTTTGAACTTGCAGAATATAATGTTTAACCTACCAATATATCTGCATTGTTATGAAGAACAAATGAGATCATGTGTGGTAAAATGCTTTGTGAATTTTGTGAATTGTAAAGCACAGTATCCATATGTTTTCCTGTTATTTGGTGGTTCCCAGCCAGGCATACTCCAGACAGTTTGACCAGTTGTTCTGGAATATTTGACAAGCTGAACTTCAAACAAAAGATATAAACCTAAAATGGGCCCCTTTGGACATCTAGACGTTTCATCTTTCTAACTACGGCCGTATTTGCTGATGTAGCAATGGGAGCAAAGTTTGCCTTTGTCATCAATTCCCAAATTTTTCATTCTGAATAGAAAAGAGAAACTCTCTCCACAGGTGCTCCACAACTCCTCTATAGATACACCTACCTGCTGCCACGCTACATTAGTTAGCACAGATTCATGCTAACAATGAATTAATCACGCTCATCGAACGGTCTCTTTTTGCATATTATCCATCTATATTTTGCTGCTATTCTATGTTCATTTGTGTTTCTATAAATAAAAATGTAGTAACAAATTATTTTCAATGTTTTCAATATATAAATGTTTTAAAATAAAACAAACTACTGTTGTGATGATGGCAGATATTTTTAAGGTGCTTATTACTTAGTTCACAAGAGTGATGCATATATGCTAGGGGGTCAACATCTTTGAAAATTAGGAACTTAGGTGGAAAAGCTCCACTTCCAAAAATAGCTTTGAGGTTGTTCTGAGTTTTCTGTAATTTTTACTGTTTCATAATTGTTTCTGATGGCTCAGTGTCAAATATGGATTTTGTGTGCGTGCGTGTGTGTGTGTGTGTGTGTGTGTGTGTGTATTAGCTGAGAACCATGGTCATATATGGAATATATTATTTCAAAGCTTGCTATTACAAATTTACTTTTGTAGATTTTTCCACTAGATATATGAATTTAGAGAATGCAACCTGATACCAAGAGGAGAAAACTCTTTAAATCTATGAAGGTCCTGATGACCTGTAACTTAAAAAAAGTTTTACTTTTTTTAAAAAATAGCTTGTTTTACTTCATGAAATTATAGCAATTTTATTTAGATGTATCAATAGTATATTTAAGCAACCCCATGCTTTTTAATAAGCAGTTTGGACTGGAAGACTCTAAAATATTTCAAACAATATTGTATTTCTCAGATATCAACCATTAATGGATGCTTGAATATTTTACATACGCTATTTTAACTATCTTAGAGAGTAAAACTCAATTTAGAACATTAAAACTCTCTCTCCCTACTAAATAAACCATAGGTGTCCCCTACACTTCTGACACTAATGCAATTATTATTAGCTTGAAATTCTTATCTGAGACAGTTATATAGATAAAGTAAGCCCTAAGTAACATTAAATCGGCCAATTTGACATTCTTCTCAGTAATGACCCTTATATGGCTATTTTGCTGTAGAATACGAGTATGATTAAGTAATAGCAGGTGGGTCTTTACTGACATTAGTTATTTACAAGTCACTTATTCTTACTTTATCTGAGCTCTTTAGGTCATACATAATAAACATTTATTAAAAGTTTTGAAACTTCTAAAGATTATCTGTGTATGTATAAGTACACAGATATAAAATAAATATTTGTAGACTCCATCCTACCACAAAAGATACTTTAACAACAAGGATATCTCACAAAATTGAAGTCTTATAGAACCAAAAATATGCAAATTTTTTCATTCAGAGATATTTTTCTCAAGCTGTCATTTGAAAATTAAAGTTTTATTCATCAACAGAGTGTTTTATTAAGAAACTATTTCCTCATTATTTAAGGAGCATTCCCCCAACTTGTATTGGGCAAAATCTTAGTATGTTACTTTTCTTATCAGTTTATGTATGGTCTGATTCCTCATTGTTCTTTAAAAATGGAGATATTACAAATATTTTCTTGATTATTTTATAATATTTTTGTAATAAAATAATAAAAGCATATGAAAATACTTTGGAAACAAAAAAGTTTCTACTATAAAGTTGGAGGATTAGAAGATTTCCATCGTAGAACTTCAAACAATCACCCAGGAACTGGATTAACAGTAAAAAAGCTTTACTTTAATGGACATTACTAGTGAATTCCCCTTTCAACTTGGAGGTCTTGAGGTTGGAATGTAATTTCCCTGCTTAGTGAGCCACCCTGTAGACACAGAGGTTTGTTCACACGCAATACACATATGGCTGAGGTGAAGAGAAATGTCACACAGCATCTTGAGGAAGGAACCAGAATGGAACACTGAATCATGCTCAGTTTCAGAGAAATCTTCTGAAAAATTCCTTATTCAGAGTAATTCAGAAACCATTCCCATGAAAACTCAGGCATTTACACCTAAGTACATTTTTTATGTGTCCAGTGGTCTGGGGCATAAACTTCCCCCCGCCCCGCCCCGCCCCGCCCCTGTATTAGTCAACTTGTGTTGGAATAATTCTATACAAAATCAGTTATAAAATCTTAATGGCTTACAACACATGCATTTGTTTTTCTGCACATATATATGTGGAGTAGGTGTAGTGTCTGTTTCAGGCTATAGATTGAGCTCACACCAGCTCTGTAATCTTTCATTTCAGGACCAAAGTTGAAGAAGCAGTCATTATTTAGAGTGTTTTTATTTCTTATGGTGCAGTGTAGGGTAGTTAGAGTGCATGCCCAATCAGGCAAGTCCATACAAGCACATTTAAAGCCAGCTCAGCTTCCACTGAACAAAGTAAGTTATATGGCCAAAGTCAATGAGGCTGGGAATTATACTTTTCCTGTGTGAACTATGGCATGGGTGAAGGTAAAGAGAGAATTCTAAATAAATAATACAATCCGCTATACCCTCAAAGGTGAAAGACAAGTTAGTGCATTTGTATACCTCTTAGAACAAAGACAAAGTCAAACTTGTGGTAAGACTTTCAGGATTTAAGAGGCAACATAAATTACATTTGATGATATGATTTTAATACAATTAGTAAGTTATCTGAAACTGGCATCTTTCAATGGAGTCATTAGTGGGAGACAAGATCCACTGATCTTCTGGATTTTTTTATATCACGCAAGCAAGGTACTAACTGCCCTTTGTCCAGGATTTTATTTTACAGATTTTTTTTTTGTTTATTTATTTTTGAGAGAGATAAAGAGAAACAGAGTGTGAGTGGGGGAGGGGCAGGGAAACAGGGAGACCGAATCTGAAGCAGGTTCCAAGCTCTGAGCTGTCAGTACAGCTCTGAGCTGTAAGCACAGAACTTACAGTTGGTGGGCACACACCCACCAAGTGTAAGATCATGACCTGAGCCGAAGTCGAACGCTTAATTGACCGAGCCACCCAGGCACCCCCAAAATTTTTGTACAGCAAATAATGTTGGAAGATAGAGATAATGTCTCCCTCTTACATAAACCTTATAATAACTTAAAATATCCCCCTTATTATTTATTACTTTTCAGGATTATACATGTAAATAAAGCTTGTTAATTATGTTGTTCAAATTATCTGGACACTTACAGAAGTTTTTGTCCCCTTAATCCACTGAGAGAGCTATATAGGTACATAAAAGTTCAGAACTGTAATATTTTCCTGTTGAAATAAATGTGTTTGATATTATTTACAGACTTCCTTTATAATAAAGATGAACAATAATTAATAATAAAATAGAATAATTACAATAATATACTATAATAAAAGTTATGTGAATGTGGTCAATCTCTCCCAAAATATCTTATTGTACTGCACTCACCCTTTTCTTCTTGCGAGGATGTGAGATGATAAAATGCATATATGTCACATGAGATGAAGTGAGGTGAATGATGTAGGCACTGTGACATAGCTAGCATTAGGTTACCATTGACCTTCTACCCATATGTCAGAGGAGGATCATTGGCTTCCACACTGCAGTTATCATGGGTAACTGAAACTATGTAAAGGGAAACCATGGGTAAGCGTAGACTACTCTGTAAACAAATACTGCAGATGCTCACAAATCATCAGGCAAATATTTACTTTCTGGCTGAGGTCATGACAATGACAATGTAATCCAGAAGCCTGAAGTCGTGGTGATAGTTTTCAATTCCCCAGAGTTCAGAAATGGTAGAGCTTGTAGCTCTCTTGGGAGGTCAGTTCAAAGTCATCGTTGTGACAGCCATTCCTGGATTCTATACCTTATCAACCAACAGTTTTAAACAATTACATCTATTAAATTTCTTTCTTGTAAAAATTATCTAGAGTAGGCTCCATCTGTCACTGAAACTCACACAATACACTAACTGATAACACAGTTCTAGTGATCGGTATTTGGACTTTATGTTGGGTTGCTCTTGATAGCAGTATATTAATTTATTTCTGAAAAGAATACCAGTAATTTGTACATGGCAAATTGCAAATGAGTTGCCTAAGTTATCCCTGTTGATGCCCCTTAAGCAGATGAAATGGAGGCTACTAAGAGAATAAGGAATATAGGAACATAAGTGAATGACTATTTCATGCACTGGAGAGTTTAAGCTGCTATAACATGATAGGCTTTAAGTCTTAAGTTCTTGAATAAAGACACAGGAAAGAAAGAAAGAAAGAAAGAAAGAAAGAAAGAAAGAAAGAAAGAAAGAAAGAAAGAAAGAAAGAAAGAAAGAAAAGAAAAGAGAAAAGAAAAGAAAAAAGAAATTTATATGATTGCCCTAAGAGAAAATCAGAGCCAGATGTTCTGGGTTGAGAAAATACAAAATACATTAAATTCTCATATCTTATGTACTCATTGGAGCACACACTGGGAAAGAATGGAAGACTGATACTGAGAATAATGATATTTGAAAGGATTTATTTCATTCAAATTACCCTCAAACTTCCACTCCCACTGAGCCTAACTTACCAGCAGAAGCAAGCCTTGCTTACAGAGCCTGGAGGGGTATTAGCTCATGTCCACACCCACCACCTGCCAGTGTCTATCAGCCCTTTACATTTTCCAGCATGTGGTGTCTAGGGGACCAGACACTTATATACCAGACACTTACAAGAAATGCAAGACTGTGGTTAGTTATATTGGGCAAAAAACCTAAAATTATTGTGTGGGAGTAATTTCTGAAACACAAGACCAAAAATAAAAATAAATAAATTTAAAAAAGAACATGTCTTTGCATGGATTAAAATCATTCACATGAATATATATATGTGTGTGTGTGTGTGTGTATATATATATATATATATATATATATGTATGTATATATATATCAGACCCTGTACTGTCCATTAGAAATGTAATAGGGATTATATATGTAATTTCAATTTTAGTTGTCACATAAAAAGTAAAAAATAATAGATGAAATAAATTTTACTAATGTATTTTTATCTGATATATCCAAAATATTGTTATTTCCAAACAAAATCTATATAAATACTAAGGATGTATTTTACTCTGTTTTTACTGCCTCTTCAAAATCCAGCATGACTTTACACTTACAGCACAGCTCAGTTCAGATGCTAAGCTTGCATCAGAAACACTTGATTTATTTACACGTAAAAAAACTTACAGTTGAGAAAGTAGATTTACATCTCCAAGATGTATCAAACAGACTTCAAAAATTTCAAATACCAAAATATAATTTTCCATAAATATTTATATCGACTTTAACAAAACTGGTTCATCAATACTACAAGAATTATTTTGACCTAGAAGAAAAAGCATATAATTTTCAAAACTATTGCTACCCAAGTTAGGTAAATTCAATACTTCTTGTGTCAATATAACATTATTATTGATTTGTATAATGAAAAGTTTCAATTTCAATATAAATTTGTGTACCTGTCTAGCTAAGACACATAGAAGCTCTTCCTTTCCTTGAAGCTCCAAATTTAGCTTGTTCATGATTTCATGATTGAAAATGTAAATCACACTGCCATTTTTTTATTATTGCATATTTGGTAAGTGTTTCTTTTGTTCCAAGAAAATCTTGAATTGGAATGAACAGTACGATAAATCTTTGTAAATAAATCTTCCATGACTCAACGAATGAGAGTGGGTAAAGAACACAAGATTGTTAAATTCATCATATATTTTTTTTAATTCCATAAACTAATACTGATTCAGAGCATTTGCATGTATATATATGCAAATGAATCATTTTGACAATTACATCCATTTGCACCTTTCACAGAGGTGGCTCTAGAAAACTGAGTACAGATATTTCTAATATGTAACATGCAGCAGAATGGAATAAAAGGAGAATATCAGTCTCTTGTACAGAATTACAATAAATATAGATTTTGACCAAACATACGTAGTGTCTGATGTAAAACTATTTTTTCACATATAGCTAAAATTCTTCTTTGAAAAATAAAAATATTCAAATATACATATATGTATAATATATTCATATGTGTATATGTGTATTCACAAATTTTACTTTTTATTCCACAAATGGGAATTTGTTTATAAATCTGGAGCTTTGTTGATATAAAATACTCAAAATATTAATTAAGGGTATTTTTATCTACTTCATGAGTCTTCTTAAATTAAAAATCATTTGCAATTTTTCTAATTTTGATTCCATTGATTTTTCATATTTTTAGAAGTCTTTGATTCTATGGATAGTCTTTTTTCTTAAGTCCCTAATTAACATTTACAAAATTTTCAGAATTTATATAAAATAATTTCTTACCATTTCTCCACCTAAAAATATATTCCATGGTGCAAGTATACAAATCATCTTACAGGTGAATAAATTTTCAAGTTCAGATTCTTTTAAAAAGCTTTTAAAATATTTTTGTTGAACATTTAATTCTGATTTCAGGAGAATGAATTTATTAGTTATTTTTTGGGTGTTGAGATAAAGAAAAAAATCTTCTTATCAAATGAACTATGCCTTTGCTAAATATATCTCCTAGTATTGTTCACATTATTCTGTTGATTGTTGTTTTTTGTTTTTTTACAAGACACACAGCTTTCTCATTTTGTTCTACCATGTCAAACAGTAATTGCCATTTGTGGCAAAATTTGCAATGTATTTTTCTCCAGTATCTTTTTTCCTTTACTGTTCTGTTTGTGTTACTATTTTCTGCATCCCCACTTAATTCTGTACCAATAACATGTCTCTATTTCAAATTTATAAATTTGTCCATAGAAATTATTTAGAAAAATAGTTATTTACATAGCAATTAAATAACAATAAATTTTATATATTATAAACACTATAATGGTAGATTAACAACTATTTTTATCTAGATATCACCTGCCTGTTTAAAATATTTAAATGAACATATTCAATGTTACATTATTGTGTAAAAAAATATTCAACTAAATCAGTTGACACTAACTTGATAACTGATGGGTTTCTGCATAACACTAGGACCTAAGCGCCAAAGAGGTACATTATCATTCAACAATATCTTACAGAATGGAACAGTTAAAGTAAAATGTAATCCTCCCTAAACAATGAAGTTGTTTTACAGAGAAAATTATTTTATAGTCTGTGTTTTGACACATAAATTGAAATTAATTAAAATTTAAAAAAATTAGACATTAATCCCTCTGTCATATTAGCAACATTTCTAGTGCCTAGTAGACTCATGTGGCTAGTCCAGTGTTGAATAACACAATTTTACATCGAAGTTGGTTTGAGCAAATGAGTGAGGCTCAGTTGTTTTTCTCATTTTGTTTGACTAAAAGCTGGAGTTAGCGGTGACAGATGGCAATGAAATTCAGATAGCCAAAGGAATCCAAAGACTTTAAGAGATGGGGACACTGGATTAAATTTATTATATGCCTCAAAGAATAGCAAAGAAAGTACTCCCTTCATTATGGCAATGGAAAGTACATTGATTAAGGGGGTGTGTCTATACTTCATAGGTCAGGAATGATTGTGAGACATAATGTCCATAAATTCCATTGAAATGGACTACCTCATTTGAATGTAGATATAGGATCCTAGGATCTAGAGGACAAGCGAAGTCAATAATTAAAAGAGGTAAGGTAGACATGGCTATCAAAATAGACAAGTGAGTAAGTGTGGCATTCAGAACTTGAAGTTCATTCATCTTTGGCAGTAACTAATTGCTTATAGGCCTCTTTGAACCAAGAGATGGGCAGTCCCAAAATGTCCAAAATACCTACAAGTCTACAGAACAGAGGCCTGACTTAAAGTCCCCTCCCTTTTGAAGAATCATAGTCCTTCACCCAATTCCTAGAGACCCAAGTTGTAGACCTCCCCCACAGAAGCATACAAGTATTTAGAAGAATAACCGTGTACCAGAGAATTGGAAATATCAATATTTCTCTGGCATATCAGAAGTTTGTTCTTTGATGATATTAATTTCTAGAGAACCAAAACACCACTGTGGGACTCCTATCACCATCAGATCCTATGATCAATGGAGTTTATGTGAGTCTGTCTCACAGTGCATTCAGTGCTTTCCTGTGGATTTATTCTGTGATTATTTGTACACTTCCTGTGTTGTTCAGTTGAAATAGATACACAGCACCAGGCAGAACTTAACCACTGCCTTTCCAGAATAGTGCTTCGTGGTAAGAACATATAAGTAGAAACTGCCTATAGAAATCTCCCTCCATACAAAAATAAACAAAGTGGTACTGTATTCTTGAAAGAATAGCAGACATTAGTGCTACCATCCAAGATCCGAAAGATTCACTGGGAGTATTTGATATTGCTTCTTCAATAACTCATCCATTTGACCTTTGGGGTAGATAGTTGGGCCTTGGAGAATGACAATAGTTATCATAATCAGAGAGTAACTCCAAACGCAGCTTCCATTTCAGAGATGGAATGGGGAAAAGCAATTGAGGCCCAGGCAACTGAAATGCTTATACTGCTACTTCAAATGCATTTTTATCTGTTCCAATGAACAAAAGATGGTAGAGGCAATTTGCTTTCACTGGAAAGAGGAAGTAGTTCTTGTATATATTGAATTGCCATCACTGACTACCAACCATGCATCAGCCTGTAGCACCAGTCACAGACTTAGAGGATGAATAATTTTATACCATGCTTCTCATACCTCACAAATTTTGATCAAACGTTTCATTTTTGAGCAAAAGAAATGATTCAATGGGCTAATATTCATGGGATTCACTGATATTACAAGGCACCCTGTCACTAGAAGCCAGAGGGCTCATGCAATGGCAGAATAGCCTTTTCAAGAGTCATTGTTCCTAATGGGAGCTAATGATTTCAGAGATTGTGGTAGTGTCCTATAGCATGAGGTATATGCTCTAACCAGCAGTGAATATTTGGAGCCGTTTCTCCCATAAGTAGAATGCATGGGTCTAGGAATCAAGGGATACTTCTCACTATAATTCCTAATGACAGCCATACAAAATTTTCGTTTCCAAACTTCTGACTTTGAGTTATGTCTGCTGAGATGTAGCTTTCAGGTTTAGGAGAGAAGAGTTTCTACCAGGAGACCCAAAAGTCATTTACTGAATGAGAATTTGAAGCTTCCACATTTTTCATCTCAAATGAAAAACAAATATTTGTATATTATAATTAATATATATTATATACATATTTACTCATTCTAAGTAATCAGCCTACACAATTATGAAGGCTGAGAAGTCCCACAATCTGCAGTTAGGAAGCTAGAGACCCAGGAGTCAGCAGTATCGTTCCAATATGAGTCTGAAGGCCTGAGAGCCAGGAATCCTAGGGCTGGGAAGACCAAAGTGTCAGCTCAAATGGTGAGGCAGAGAGTGAATTCTTTCTTCCTCCACATTTTTGTCCTTACAGCCCTTCAACAGATGTGAAAATTCCCACCCACACTGGAGAGGACAATCTGCTTTTCTAAATCTACTGAATCAAATGTTAATCTCATCCAGAAACACAGTCACAGACATACCCAGAAATAATGTTTAACCAAAAAAACTGGGCAGCTCATGACCTAGCCATGTTGACACAGAAAATTAACTACCACAATGCCAAAGTTGAAATGTAAACAAACAACTCAAAATATTATTTAATATATTATCATATACTTACAGTAAGAAAATTTTATGCTTTGGTTCATCTTGTCTAGAATTCACTTTGAATTAAAAAAATCATGCCATCTATGTTCTATTTTTTGCATTTAATATACACAATATATTTTTAATAGATTTTAAAAGTTCTATTTTTCTTTCCCCTTTGTTTTCATTTTCCTAGAAGAAACAGAAGTAACAACCATACATTTGAAATTACTGGAAAAATATCTTCATATATTTTTACAAACCTACAATAATGTTAAAAGCTCTAATGTGAGAATCTTCTCTTCAAGTGAAAGATTAAAAAAAAATGGGGTGGGAGATAACCAACCCCCCTGAAAACAAAGAGGCAGCTAAGTTGAAAACTAGTATTATGTAGCAGAACTTCTAGAAGTGTTGAAAATTCCAGAATATTTTACGTAAGGAGTTACGATGAAGTCAAGTCCCAAATCGTCTTTTTATATTAAAAAGAGACAAAAGGGAGAGTCTAATAAGCTTAAACCCCTAGCCACAGAGATAATGAGAGCAAGAGACCTTGGTCTGTAGGCAACAACTCCCTTTGTTTCTCATTGAATACCCTCATCTAGTTATTAGTTCTTCCTCCAGTAATCTGTCAAACAATGAGGGACTAGAACTTTAAAAGGTGCGTCGCCACAGAAAGCAAGCTAGTGCTGAGCCAGTGGAAAGGGGAGATGATGAGATTGACATTGCTGACACTGGAAATCTGGTGATACAAAGATGAGTTTACAATCAAATTACTCTCATATTCACTTATAGCCAAATAAGTAAAGAGGCCACCTGTAAAATATTTTCCCTACGAGTAATGTGTGGAGACTATTATAATAAACCCATGTTTTAGGCAGAAAGAAATGCAGTGGAGGTTGCTAGGCATACAGGTTGTTTAAGACGAGGCAAGATCTTCCTAAATGAATGATTCATCCATAGTAATGACACTAATTCATTATCGAGTTTCAGTTTATATCTATTTTCATTTTTTCCAATCTGTTGCAGTGCAATTGAAGTGGTGGTTTGTTGTGTTGTTGTTCGAAAATGTTGTTTTAAGTACATAATTTTACTCCATTTGTGCCAGGAAAATGCCCAAACACCTTCATTAGAAATAAAGCAAATCTGTTCAACAGTACTCTGAACAGCAGGCACTATATGCTTTATTGAACAGAAAAGCTTTAACAAACCTTATCTTGTACAATGTTCATTCTGCCTGTGTCTGTTTATGTTCTCGAACTTCCTGAAAATGTGGGTGCAACAGCAAAGTGGTGTTTAGCTACCCTACTCTCTTGGCCAGGTGGTTGATTGTATGGTTTGGCATATTTTTTGCAGGTGGTATACAAAATCATATATACCAGCTGCTTGGCCCACTGAGTAATACTTTGCTAAATGACACAGCCCCAGCCATACATAACAACATATAATGATGCTAGAATGATATCTTCACTAGATTCATTTAGCTCTGAAAAGAATTCTCTAAGAAAGACATTTCATTGCCTTCATTTCTGTTTCATGCTGGGTAATGTTGGCAAGAATTATTCATGGCACATGTGAGCAATTCAAAAAAAAATATTGAAAAAAAAAACAAGGCAGCTTTGCAGAGGTGTGCTGTCTGCTTGATGACTTGGCATGCCGCCCCCGGTGCTTGGCACAGCACCCTGGCAGCTGGCACAAGGGATATTATATATACTTGCCATTGGGCCTCTACTATGCTACTTGCTGTGCACAATCAATATCGACCAACTGCATAAACAACCGGATGAACCTTGTATCTGAGGGATAGCAAATAGCATTTGAATTATTTTACATAAATCTGAAAATGTAATCGCGGTTGACATTCCTATTAGTATTATATCTGAGCACGATGATCATAATTGAGTAACATTAAATGTAGTTTATTGAACAGCAGTCCACTGCCTGCTTTACTGTGACTATGATCTGTGTAATGAAACCAGCAGTACGAAAAATTCTCTCAGTTGGTACACTTCCTGGACAGCAGCCAAGGTATTTATTGCTATTTATGCAATTAATGGCTATATTGATTCCTTTTTTTTTCTCTAGTAAATAGTAGATAAGTTGTGCTATGTTTTCTTAGCTCTTCAAGGTTTGTTTCAGCTGTAATTAATGTGACTATAAGAATAATGCTCAATTGTTCTTAGAAACTGTTTTTCATGTCTGCAGCATTTGCAACATACACATTGCTTTCTGGTTTGAGATGATTAAATTGATAGCGGCTCTATTGCCAAAATAGTCCCATATGCTGAAGTATGATTTATTAATGTTCAAAAATCAGAAGGTAAAACTTCACTAGCCAAAAGGCTGTGGTGGTTAATCATCTGTTCTTCCAGCTAATTCCATAATCCTCAATGTGACAATCAATTCATCATGCTGAAATAGCAAATTCACATAAATCATATTTCCAAGTTCTACATGCAGTCAATAAAATATATTGCACATTTCCCATAAATTATGTGATATAATGTTAATTTATTTTTCAAATTAAAAACTTTAACTACCCTATGTGTTTTTCCATTGTGCCTATAAAGTAATGTGCTTCATACTGGCACATCCAGAAGATCACACCATGCACAGGGAAAGAAGGTTTGAAGTCTTCCGACTTTGAAGGAATTCACAGGAATATTGGACGCTCTACGTCCTCTAAGAAAACCAAATGCTCTAATATTTTTCCTACTTTATTCCTATTCCTTACTGGCTAGAATTCAAAGATCTTTTCTTAGTATATTTTCCAACAAGGAGGGGGTGGGTATAAGAAGGAAGTTCAGAGTTAGCATAATTTTTGTATTCTTTCTATTGGAGAATCCATGTGAATTCTCTTTTCCTTTATTTCAGCCCCACACATCATTCTATTTTCATGGGGGTAAACTCTACAACTCCCTTCTTTTTTAACATTCTGCTCTAAAATCTATTTAGTGTCCATAATAACTAAAATATGGTCAGTATAGAGTTCCCAACAACTTCAATGGACCACATGATTCATAACCATGGTTTATGGAAGTAACAGAAGTGTGTAGGGAAGAAGCTTTCTGCCTTTAGTGGGCACAATCCTCAAATTCCTAAATATGAAATTTACATGGCAAGACAAATCAGTTTAAATTTGCTCTACTTGATCAATCAAACTACACCTATTAAGTTAAGTAGCATTTCATAATCCTGAATCCTCCCTAAAGAAGGATCCGTTTGAACATACGTAGGGCTAGGAGAGTCAAGAGAAATAACCTTACATTTAAGGAACATTCTGGATCACAAGTTCACAAGTTTATTTGCCTCCCTCTTCTATCTTTTATTTTACATTTCTGATAAACCCTTTGTATCACAGTACTTTGCTTCTGAATTTTAGATCTCTTTTTTTTTGTCCTTATTAACACAGCTCATCACTTGAGGTATCTGATCCTAATTCATCCTCTACTTCAATGTCCTGGTGGTCCCTGGGTCTGACATGCATTGCCTCCTCATGTTAGGACAGCCCACAACTTGGCTTCTGCCTACTTCCTGGAAAAGGCAATGCAACATCTGTCATACACAGTCTCATTTTGTTGATAATAAAAAGAGGAAGACCTGATTTTAGACTCATTTTAGACTCATATGTCCATCATTGAAAGCACACGAACATTTCTGTGGTAGCACACTGTCATTCCAAAAATTGTGCTTTATTACTAATATTTATACATATGAAATATTTTTTTCTGGAAAAGAAAATTTGTCTTAATGATGGGCTATCTTTAAGGCTCAAAAACATTTTGTTGCAAGAGTCACATTTACTTCAGTGAGTTCCTACAGTGTATAAAAACTGGCGAAGGAAGATGGTTCGGGGGCAAGAGCCAGGCACAAGCTGGTAGAACACAGCAACTAGCATTTGCTTGGGCACACTGGGATATGGGCACCAAGCTCTGTGAGGAACAGAAGGATGGACACATTTTATCTTACCCTGAGATGCAGCATAAGCTGATTCAGAGTAACCCCAACTGATCTAGAAAAGGCCATGGACACAAGCTCCTTACCACAGGAGGGACGAACTCTATAACACAACATGCTTTAAGCAGTATCAGAGCTGAAGCAAAACCATATCCCTTCATTCAGACAGTCTTGATCTTCTAGACAGGCAAGGTTTCCATAAATATGGTTTCCTGCAGACATGGTTAGGAGAGGCCAGGCATGCATACCTGAATCCATCTCTCTCTCTTGCTCAAAACATTTCAGTGGACTTGGGATTTCAGTCATAGCAGAGAGGATGGGGAGGGAAATAAACCTACATTGGAGTCAAGGCTCTATATTTTATCATCATTAGTTTAATATTCTGAAATCAACTGTGATAACATAAAATGCAGATTGTGTTCTCAAGAGAAACCATTAGGAAAATAAGGCAAAATTATATAGTTTAAAAGTCAACAGAAGAATAAAATGTCACAATAAAAAAAATATATAGATGCTACAAAATAAGGCAGCAAAAAAGCTGCAGAAGAACAACAATGATACAACACACAAACTGAAAGCAAATACTGAAATGGCAGATATAAATTCAACAATATAGGTGAACTAAAAAAGCAGAGATAGTGAGACCAGTTAAAAAACCAAGACTCAACTATATAGTGTTTGCAAAGAACACACCATAGATTCAGAAACACAAATAAGTTGAAAGTAAAAGGATGGCCATTTATATATATGGCAAAGAACATCCATGGAAGAGCTGGAGTGGCTCTATTAATATGAAATAAAATGGACTATAAGAAATGTTATTATAGACAAAGGATGACATTTCATAGTGATAAAGGGGTAAGTTCATGAGGAAAATGTTTAGGTACTTAATAACTGACCCCAAAATAGCTGAAGCAAAACTGACAGAATTGAAAGTATAAATAGGAAATTTGTCAATAATCCTCAGTGAATTCAATTTCCTCATTCTAAATAGTTTATAAGACAACTAGATAAAGATCAGCAAAAATGTAAAAGATTAGAACAACATTATTAAGTAAACTGATAAATTGTATGAATTGATATTTTTAAAACAAGTCACCCAAAGACTGTAGGATACAAATTATTTTAATTCTTCATGAAATACTTTTTATGGATGGACTACATGCTGGGCCACAAAACAAGTATGAATACATTTTTTTAAGATTAAAATTGTATAAAATATGTTTTCTGACCAGCCAGAATTAAACTAGAATCTTCTATAAAAACAGAAACAAAGTAGAAGTCTAGGATTCTAGTTTGATTTCCACCAAAAACCTGTATTCATGAGTAAATCACAAGCCAATTTTCTGAAATTGAATACTCATGTCACCTTATTGAGGTACTGTAGGGAAAAGCTAAAAAGACAGGCTGGTTAGAAAAAGAGAAGCAATTTCTATGTATAGTAATATAGGAAGACCTGACATAATTTTGAAATTTGGGCTCCAAGGAATATTATGCTGATGCTCCTTACCTAACCTTAAGCACCCAGAATTGTCCTTCAATTGCCCTTTGGCCCTGGACAATTTTCTAGATTCTGCAGGGAACACTGACCAATACAATAAGATTTTTTATTGGAATAACTACAAGTTAAGGAGACAAGTTTTTTGCTATTAACTAGAAGTACTATTGACTTACATGCACATTGTATGCAATGCTAGGAACTCAAATGATTTTTTATTTTTATTTTTATTTTTACTTTTTAAAAACTCTTTATTCATTTTTTAGAGACAGAAAGAGCATTAGCAGGGGAGGGGCAGAGAGAGGGGGACAGAGGATCCAAAGCGGGCTCTGCACTGGTAGCAGTAAGCCACAGGGGCTTGAACCAATAAACTGTGAGATCATGACCTGAGCCAAAGTCGGTTGCTCAACCAACTGAGCCACCCAGGCACCCCTCAAAGGATTTTTTAAAGATTGAGTACATATCAATAATACTTATAAGGTTTTTGGTTTTTTTTAAACCAACTATTTTTTTAAATAGATGACTATACTGAAATTGAAATTTTCTGCATAGATGCTGAGTATTTGCAAACATTAAAAAATAAAATAGGCACATGCAAGGAAAAGGTTAATGCAGCAGCCCTGTTTGATTCTGTTCTTGCTTATGTTGGTAGCCATGATGATTACACTTGGTCAAACTCTGAGAACCAACCAAGTGGAATTTTCCCGGTTGCTGGGGAATGATACTACTTTACATACCCAAAGAGGGACATCAAGATGGACCAGGTTGTTAGCATGCTCAGAGTAAACATGAAGATTTAGGTTGTTCATCTGATGCTCCGATTGGGGTCTGCACCATGGCTGGTCACATGACAGATATATGATTTGTTCTCTTTAAGAAATTTGAATTTGAAGACTTAGCAGGCTTTTTTTGGGCAAGGATACTGGTACATATCCCTGCAGTTTGCTGGTGGACAAAAATGTTCATCTCTGGAGGAAGGACAAAAAAGCCTCTTTGACTGATTACTCCAGCCCTTATCTATGTATTTTTTTTTTCCTGGATGTTCCTGTACTTTTTTTTTCTGTAATAAATGTGAGTCATAGGTATAATTTTATGCTAAGTCACGTGAGTCCCTCCACTGAATCACTAAACTCACACGGCCGTGGGAGCACTGAGAGAGCAAATTTCATAATCATTTAATGAATTGGTTTATTATAATATAAGTGATACACTAAAAAAATATCCCCCATATAATTATTTGTGATTATCTCTTTTTCCTTTCAATACCGTTAAAACACTCATATGAGGTACCCAGTCAAATTCACAGGTACAGAAAGTAGACTGATTTTTGCCAGGGGTTGAGGACAGGGGATCATGGAGAGTTGTATAATGGGTTCAGAGTTTTAGTTTTTCAAGAAAAAAACAAAATTCTATGAATGTGTGATAGTGATGATTCACAATGTGTATGCACCTAATGCCACTGAACTGTGTACTGAAAAATGGTTACGATGGTAAATTTCATGTTATGTATATTTTCTCACAATTTATTAAAGTAAGTAATTTATAATTTTAAAAAATACAGTGTTTTAATATATAAAGCTTAAAGTTGGTTGGGGGGGGTCACTCAATAAATGTCTTTTCTTCCCTGTATTTAATTTCTTTTAACTCAGTGACCAACTAGCTATGTTAACTAAGGTGTTGAACAAATTAAAACTTCCCAAGAAAAAATAGTTCATTCTTTCCCATTCTTACTGTTTCTCTCTTATTTCAGAACTGAAATTTATTGTCTAATTGTCCATGATGTCACATGACCCTATGAGACCAGAAGGATCTGCTTACAGCCCATATCCCTTTCCCATTTAAATATCTTTTTTGATTCCTCAAATCAAGTTATAATATACTTCAATTCCCATAGTCTAGTCTTCAAGACCCTTTATTTGGCCTTAAGTCACTACCTTTCCCTTTCCCTTTCTGCAAAATACATTTCCAATCCTGAATTTCTCACTCATACCCAAGTATGCCATTCTCTTTTATATCTCTAAGCCTCCCTCTGAATTTCTATAGAGAATTACCTTTCCCCCTTTTATGACACGAGATAGGGTAACGTGTGACAGAATGTATTTATTGTTCAAGACCTGCTTCGATTGTCACCTCCTCTCTGAAGTCCTCCTCACACCAGATTTTTCCAGAATTAACACTGATTTGCACATTATCTTACAAAAGCACTGGGTCTACTCCTCTTTTGTGGTACCGTAAGAGCTGCATAATTACATTCAAACTTTTCCCTGCTCCTTGCAAAGGGAGGATTAAACTTTTCCAGCAGGATGATGTCAATCTTGGCTGTGTTATTTGGTCTGGCGAGTAAAATATGAGTGGAATTGATGGGTGCCTCTTCCAGGCAGAAAATTTGAAGTCAGAAATGTTTCATAGGGAGGCTATTCCTTTAGCTTGAGTTCTACAGTGAAAATGACATAGGGAAGAACCACAGTGCAACCATGATGACAATCTTAGTTGTTAAAAACCACTGTGATTTGGGGGACATTGGTTATGACGTAGATTATCCTTACTGATACAAGCACTAACTGTGCTCTGTTTTATTAATTTGTCTATATATCTGGCTGTTCCATGAGCTTCAGGGTATCAGAAATTGTTATTTATCTTTATTATTTCATTGCCTCGCACTTTGTTCAGTTCGTAGATACTCAATATACTTTTTGTATGAATGGACAAATAGATCAAAGAGGGGATAAAGCTTTAGAGCTACTCCAGTCATTATTGTTCTGCTCAATTATGTGGAGTTATTTTTCACTGCATCAGAAATGTTGCTTACTCAGTATTCATACATATGAGTGTTTTCATCAACTGGTTTGTTGGGTTAATGATTTGGTCATTCCTTGAAGAGACAGTGATTTAACCTAATAGAGATCAAAGCTACTGATGTTTCCTGAATTTAGATTAGATAAGTATTGCACCTTTCTAGTGTGTGTTTCACCATTTTGTTTATGGAGTGTGAAATATATAGCCTTGTGCTGTTTCTGCACCCTTCATCCATGCATAGCCAACAATATACTGTACGCCCCATTTCTGCTAACCTTGGCAAATTAGCAGAGGTATTTGGGTAATCAGGCAGTTGAGTGTTTGTGTAGTTTATCACTTTTTATGAAAAGGGAAATGTGTTAAGGAGGATTAAGCAGAAGAATAACTATCAGAGGCTTATATTTAGAATATTGCTGTAGTAAAATGAAAAAAAAGTGATGCCAAGTACTTCATTAAAAAATATTGAATTTCATTAGTAAGGTGCTCTGACAAAACCCAAACCACACAGTCCATTTCTTTTTCTTGTCAGTGAGAGAAGAGAGAAACGTTTATTTTCCTTTTGTCTTTTATATTTGAGAGCACTGGTCCACCTTTAATTCCGTGTGACTAGCTATCTATATTTTTTTAAGCTAAGATTGCAGTCCTTTGAGAACAATGTTGACAGCTTTGAGCTGACAAAGAATCATTATAATCAGTGCTGAAGATATGAAATCACAATGAGAAAGAATTCATGTTTACAGTAGCAGGGACCACACACTGTGATAGTTTGCATTAGAAACTCAGCAGGTGTAGTATGCAAAACTGAATCACAGTAGAGGATTTGAAGACCTTATGATATGAAAAGGTCATTTTTGTTCAACTACCTGTCTACTGTGTTAAAATAAAAATAAAATATTTCCATCAAATTCTAGAGAAGATAACAAATTGTGTACACATGAACTCAAAGCTTCCATGGCGTTTATGCAAAATTATATTAATTATCTGCCTTAATGTCAACATCATTTGAGTGCCAGATACAAAAGAAGTTGAATAAAAGCATTACAGATGACATTATACATGTGCAGGAAAGAAAAAAAAAAGCAAATTAGAAATGGTAGATCTTAAAAATATCTAAGAAAACAGTAACAAGTGTTCAATTGTTAAGGGGTGGACTGAGCTGTAGAGATGAAGTTTTGACAAAGTAATAAAGACAGGGTGACACTGTATGTTTAAGGGATGACATTCACTGTAACCGCTGAACATAATGACATCATTTCAACTCTACTCTTCATATAGACCATGGGAAAGGTGGTTATATAAGGAAAGTTAGATTAGTTGTACCCAAAGAATTGTCAAGTAATGAATTTTCATTCTTATAACCTACTTGTTCATCTCTGTTTTGAATGTTTGACATCTCAGTAATATTTCCCTTCCTATCTTTCACTTAGTCATTCTTTGTTAGTGATTTATAAAACACCTGTTATATCAAGGCACTAGAGAATCACAGAGGTATAGAATATGCTTCCCTTTTTGAGGAACTGATGGAAGAGATGAACATATAAACATAACTACAATAATGTCATTAGACATATGGGAACCACAAAGAAGAAATCACTTAACCCTGCGTAAGCTGACAAGAATTCACAGAGGAGCTAGCATATGAGCTCAGAGTTTTTTTCTATGGGTACTTGCTTGCTGGGTAAATAAATGGGTCATTTCCTGCAGAGAAAACATTACATAAAATGCATAGAGAAATCAGTAAGCAGTTTTCTGAAACTGGCCTCCATAGTGTGAAAAATGGCTAAATGGAAACAGATGAATGGTGGCCATAATCCAGATGACTATATTCTGAGAAGTATAGGTTTTATCCTATTTAATGAAGAGTCATAGAAGGGTATTAAGCAGGGAAAAAATATTAACTGGTTTACATCTTTTAAAAGAATTTGAAGATTTTTCAGAGGAAACTAAAAACTGCAGTTAAGTCGCTAAAAACCTAATACTCTCATTTTCTCCACCATGAACATTTTCAGTCTTGAAAGTACTTTAAAGATACTCCTTTTAGGGTGCCTGGGTGGCTCAATCAGGATTAAGCATCTGACTCTTGATTTTGGCTCAGGTCATGATCCCAGGGTCGTGGAATCCAGCCCCACATAGGAGTCTATGCTGAGTGGAGAGGCTGCTTAAGATTCTCTCTCCCTCTGCTCCTCTCCCTACTCCTGTATGCTCTATGTCTCAAAAGAAAAAGTACTCCTTTTAAAGTTCAACTGCCTAACAATAACTTAAAAGTATTATTATGCTCTCAGTAATATATCTTGCATAAGAATTATCCAAGCCACGATAAAACCAATAGTGAAATTTCTAGTACTAGCCTTTTGGGAACAGTGGTAATATTCAGGTAATCAACATCCAGAAACCACCACCAGTGGGTAGCTTAGATGATCTGTAAGATACTTATCTCTTTAGTCATGTAGAAAAATGAAGAGGTGAAGTGGGATGATGGCCTTGAATTACTCCCGGGCCATTCTAATTCTCCACAGCACTGTCCCTAAAAGGTTACATTCCATCCTATAGTATTAGGCACTCAGAGATCTTTCACTATCTTCCTTCTAGGACCTGTTGCTTTAAATCTTTAAGTTAAACTCCAAGCTTTGTTAACCATAATTATCAGGTAGATTCCCAAGTCCGTTTAAAGAGTCTCCACTGGCTAAATTATGTCTATACATGTTTGGAAGATTATTTTAGTACTGCTTTTGTATCATATATAATACAGTGATTTACCCTCTTCATTCATTAATGAGTCTGGATTCTCATTCTGACTACATTTCAGTAACTTACAATATTACTTAGATATCCAACACCACACTCTCTTCAACCTTGTCCATTGGATATCAGGTTATTTAGTCTCCTGGGCCAGGGCTGCATGTCCCTATTCAAGAATTTGGCATATATTACTTTTTTTCCAGATTAAAAAAATCTAATGAAAAATGGAAAATCTGAAAAATTTCACAACTTGGTTGGGAAATATTTAAGAACAAGAAAAAAATACAAACATGTCTAAGTAATAACATAATTATTAAGATTTTAGAGTTTTAATATTTTAGATGAAATTCATTAAAATATCAATGAAAATCACAAATTCATTCTTCAAGCTTCTCCTTTCTGATAGCTTTCAATTTGAAACAATTCCTCAATCTGTTTCCAAACTGTGACTTAGAGTCTTAATACATTTTGGTTTTTGAATGGTATTAATTTCAATCATCTCTTTTTATTTATGATAAATAAAAGTGAATTCAGTTTCATTTAATGAGAAATTAATATCTTAGTATATTCAAAACTCATATGAAGTTTTCATAAAGTGAAGTGCATTTTCTTATATTCAAACAGATTTTTAAAAACACAAGTATTCTGTGGTTTCATTCATACATGTTTTTATTCCTTCATTTAACATGCATAGATACTTATTCAGGAGTCAAAATCTCTATGGGTACTACCTGAGAAAAGTTCACTCTTTAGTGAAAGGAGATACAGATGAACACAAATAACTATAAAAAGACTTTACACATGAACACTAGAGTATTGTGGGAGCACAAAAATGGTTCCTTTATTCTTTACATTTCAGTAGAAAATAAAGACCTAAAAAGTAACTAGAAAATAAATCATCACACTTGTGGTAATGCCAAAAGGGAGAAACACAAAGTGTCAGGAAATCATTAAAAATGAGGGCCAATTAAATCACAACATAGCTTTTCATATAATCTCTCTCTTATTCAACTGTTGATGCTACTATGTGTCAAATACTACAATAGTGTAATGCCTAACAGCCACTGGTCTAGGTGTTAATACACAATATCCCATTTATATCCCATTTCATTCCTACGTCAGATCTGAGGTAGCCATTACTGTCTCCATGTCACTCATGGTCAAATGGAAGATCAGAAAAATTAAACAATTTGTCAAAAGTCATATAACTATGGATATAAAAACAGAAATCTAAATCCAAAATTATCTGACTCCATAGCTCATTCTCCTCCCCCTGATTTTAAAGTGAGCAAAGCATACATCATTCTTCTATTTACAAATAGGGAAACAGATTTAGAGTAATTAATTTGTCCAACATAAATTAGAAGATAGATATTTGAAGCCAGGCTTTCTGACTTATCATTTAAAATACTTTCATTTCAAGTCATTGAGTCTACTGTTTTTGTGTATGTGCTGTATGTTAGCATTTTAAGTAAATTAATGAGGTGAATACAAATTCATAGAACATTTTCTTAATGAATTTTTCTGAATGCAAAAATATGAAATTTCTTGGCATTTAATGTTTCTATCACAGAACTCTTTAAATTTTCTGCTCTAGACCTGTAGAATAAATGAATAAATCTAAGAGCAACTTCCCTTACTAACAAAACTGAATAATTAATAACCCACTGAATATCTATGACACTTCACAACTGAGACCATGATATCATGAAACCATGTTACAATAACTGATAAATTCTCAAACTCAGATTACTGGCTTTCATGAAGAACGAATGAAATTTTAACCTAGATTTAAAAACTGCGAATATGAGAAGTCACAGCACAATAGAGTGAGGTGGGTATCCATATTAAGGATCAGCCTGGTGAGAAGCACCAAAGCCCAACAAGAGTGAAAGGGGTGTCCACAAGGGGGCATGGCCTGGGGTGTTGGTGCCTAAGTGTATCCTCAGAGCTAGATGACCCAAGTCAGAATCCAAGAACAGCGACAAGAATACGCATTGAAGAGATATGGTAGAATCTAAATAAATAATAACAGTAATGATTTTAACCTTTGAATTAAAAAGGAACCAAGAATCCCCACTTAAATAAGTAGCTAAATAAATAAATAGAACATTTGCTGACAGATGTGATAATTACATAATTCAAAGTACTCCCTATACAACTCTTAGGAATTGCCAAAGGAAAAATAGTAACTTCACAGTGCGAGAAGCCTGGGAGACAGTACATTATTTGTGTGGTCAGAGTAAATATTACCAGTAATGGAAAAAAATAAAATCCTCCATCTGATAAAACGCAATGAGAAGAACCATTATATCACTTCTATGGTATTCTGCCAAATGCACATAACCAAGATCAAGCCACGCAGACACTAAAGACAGACCCACATTCGAAGGGCTTTCTAATCTGCCTGCAATCTTCAAAAGTGTTGAGGATATGAAAGTCAGTCGAAGACTGAACAACTTGCAAAATGAAGTAGACTAAAGAGATATGGCAATTAAGTGGGGCATGTGATTCTGGATTATATTAGGTTTCATTAGCTGTTAATAAATTACCACCAATTTAGTGGCCTAGAGCAACTGAATTTATTATCTTCTATAGGTCAGAATTCCAACACAGCCTCACCCCAGTTAAAATCAAGGTATTGGCACTGCTGCATCCCTTTCCAAAGGCTCTAAAGAAGGATCCGTTTCCACGCCCATTTAGCTTGTTGGCAGAATTCAGTTCCTTGTACACGGCCCCCTGCATCTTGGGACCTGCAACTGGACATGATCAAAGCCAAATCCTTCTCTTGCTGCCATCGATTAGTTTTTGACCACAGCTGGAAAAGGTTCTCTACTTGTAAGAATTTGTGTGATTAGTTTGGGCTCACCTGGATAATTCAGGTTAATCTTCTCAGCTTGTGGTCCCTAACCTTAATCACATTTTGCCATGTAAGGAAACCTATTCGCAGGTTTTGGCCATTAGGATTGAAAATCTTTGAAGATGTGCATGGTGGTGGGGCGGAGGGGAGGATTTCTGCCCACCACATGTGACTTCTTGTTCTAAAAGACATTAGTGGGTAACTTGGAAAATTAGAAACAGTTTTAATTTTTGAGCAAGTACCACTGATACTGTGTGACTTTGGGCAAATGTACAGCCATCTGAGGGACATACGCAGATAACCTGATCTTTGAAAAGGACAGGAGAGTACAGAAACCAGTTTTGCCTTAGGGCCATATTTCTGTAGTATGTGTTTAAGCAGCATGAGTTAGCTAAGCTGTTTGTCGACGCTAACTGCTTGCTTATATTTGTAGAACTTTTCGGATTCATTTTATTCAACTGTTGTGCAGTGATTTTATTGTTGAAAGGTAAGAATAACTAGAACCACTCATTCTTATCCCCTAACCTTACATTTCAGTTAAAATTCTATGTCTCAATCAGTGCAGTTTATATGATAAAATTGCATACAAAACTCCTGCATAAAGATATATTAAATCAGGAAAAAAGTTTTGGTTGCTTTCTTCTAGTTAATATTTTATTTAGTGTATCTACATGAGAGTATAGTAACTCCTTTAGTGTAGTCAGTCTTTGTTGTTGTTTTTGAAATTTGCTTTAGTTATTTACTTTGGAAATTCATTTACAGGCAAGAGCAGTTTAATCCCAATTTTCACTGTATTTTGCCTACCAAAATAGAAATCAGGTCAAAAACCCCAGAAGAATAAAGTAATTAACCTGAATACCACATTGAATCGGTTTTCCTAATATAGGTGCCCTGTAAATAATGCATGCTTTCTTTAAAATGATCAAACCAATAATGAATAAAGGAGAATATTTCCATTTATAGACCCATAAGTTGGCAGCTGTGGCTGTGACTGTTTCATGTATGAGGTGTGTGTGTGTACAGCAAAACTCACGGAAATACAATTATATGCTGATAAATACTATAAATGTTTAATTCCCGAACCTGGAGAGGCTTACTTACTGTTAATTGCTTCAAATCATTAACAAAGAGAAATTGAATAAAACATCTATTGTTATAAAAATGACTTGCTATTCACCAGGAAAAGATAAATGATTAGAACAATTTGCCTTCCATACTCTAATTTTAATCTAAATGTCTGCTTAAGTACAACGTAATATACAAATCATTCATTAATATTTTACATTTTGCCTATTTTAGCTTTTAAATATTTTACAACATGTTTCTTTCTGAAAATAATAATTTCAAAAGCCATATTAAAATCACAGTAAAACAGAGTAAAAAGTAAACTTCAAGACATTAAATGATTTACTTGATGTTATATAGTCAATAAACAACTGAATTAATACAAGTTTTGAAGTTTTCAGAATTCCAACCCAGTCATTTTCCCACTAAATCATAAAATGATGAATAAAACCTGAATACAAAAGCTTTAACCAAACTTCTTATACAACCAGTAATTAAGGTAATTTTAAAAATGTATTTTCTTTTTAAGTATACAAATGTTTTATATAATTTTTTGCTAGCATGGTTTTTGACTATAGTATATTTTAAGTTTTTAAATAATTGGGCCCCTCATGTACTATGATTGAAATCATAAAGAATTATAAAATCACAAATTTTTAAAGAGGAGTGGATAACTTAGTTATATTTTTTGTTCATATTTTGTGATCACATTGTCAATTGGTAGCATTAAGGTAATTACATTGCTATTAAGAGAAAAAAGACCTTTGCTGGCTTTTTGGTCCTAGATAATGAGCTCATGTGTATTTACTTGTGCTGTATTTAATGACACTTTCATTTTGTATCACTCAGATGATTCTTATCATAAATGACATTCTCTAGTAGTAAGTAACAGAATTACTTCATTCTTTTGGGACACAAGTGCCTTAATGAATTAATATACTACTATCTTGGCTTACAAATTGATGGATCAAATAAATAACAAATTTAGCAAATATTTGTAAGACATAAACAAGTCATTTTCAAGGAAATAATTTCAGACTGTCACAATTCTGTTTTGCCATTTCTCCCTGGATATTTTACGATACAGAAGTAAGAGAATTAGAGGTAAAACTTGGGAAAAAAGGAGGGGGAATGAAAGAGGAACAATTTAAAATGGTTTGGTAGATATACACACAGAGAGAAACTGAGACGTGTAACAGAATGATAGAGAAATAAATATGACTCAGTGTGGACTCAATGTGGAAGAGGTATGACAGAGTGATAGGGAAACAAATATGACTCAATGTGGAAGGAAAGATCAGCCAAATATACAAAAGAACTGGGAAATGGCAAAAGAGATTGCAAAAAATATTTCTGGAGATTATGAATTGAAATACTTAAAAAAAATTTTAAATTTTTTTAACATTTATTTATTATTGAGAGACAGAGAGACACAGAGCGTGGGCAGGGGAGGGGTAGAGAAAGGGGGAGACACAGAATCTGAAATAGTCTCCAGGCTCTGAGCTGTCAGCACAGAGCCCGACATGGGGCTCAAACTCACAAACTGTGAGATCATGACCTGAGCTGAAGTTGGTCACCCAACCAACTGAGCCACCCAGGTGCCCCGAAATACTTAAAAACAATTTTAAGTATTGCAGATAACCACTGGATTTTCTTTAAGATTAGAAGATTTCTTAACTGTTTTCCACCTCCCTGATTCAATACTATTCCCAATTCACTGTGTGAAACAAACTGATGGATACTAATGGCAGAGTGGACCCTTTTTGGGTCAGTCACTCCCTAGTTTACACACACAATTCTGCTTTCAATGTCAAGTAGCGAGTTCCATATTTTGGCTGTATTTGTCCTTGAAGGTATAACAATTAATCACTATATAAACAGCAACAACAATAAATAAGAGAAAAAGAAAACATACGTTTTTATTTTTATGGAAATTATGTTGAGTGCTCTGGATTAATCAAAAAAAAGTTTTCTAAAGCAATTGGACTTGAATTAGGTGTAGACGAGCTAATTGTAAAAAATTGGAAGTTGCCGTAAATCGTCTCATTACAGTGCTTTGCAGGTATACTTAAGTTATTGCTTCACTTGAAATAAATGGAAACTGGAAATCTAAGGTGATGAATTATGGGTAACTTCTGTGCATGAAAGATGACAAGGAAATCCAATCAACAGACTCATAACTAAAATAAAATACCTCAGCCTTGGATTAAAGATAGACACAAGGATTAACATTCATGGTTTTAGTAAATATAAAATATATAAGTTGTTAATATATGATTTTTTGACATAACCAAAAATGTTGATGAAAGACCCAATACTGGCTCAATACTGGTTCTATTGATATAGCCATTAAAGGGTTTCTGTTGTTGTTGTTGTTTTATTATCTGGTGCCTGGGTCAATGGGAAACTTTGCAAAGACTGAGACAAGTAGACAACAAAATTTGGGGGGGAGGGTTGTATATTTTTAGCATTTTACAAATGACTCCTTCACCATTATTTGCAGTAAAAGGTTCATGAAGATAAATTTCTATCCTTACATTCAGAGTGTAACCATACGCCAACAACTTGGGCAACACCAGAAAGCTAGGTTCAAGCCTAGACTTAAGGAATCAAATCTGCATTTTAAAAAGACCCCCAGGTGATCTGTCTTCTGTTAAAGTTTGAAAAATACTGATCTAGAGTTTCTTGAGTGAGCATAAATAACTGATAGCATTTCAGTTATAAAAGGACAATTTTAAAAGATGTGAAGGCTAGATTGGGATAACGACTCTATGCAAACATAATTAATGCATGTTGTGTAAGTTGTATGAGACCACGGTGACTGTGATTCTACAGAAAAAGGTGAATTGTAAGGAAAAGAAATGATTTTCAGAGTTTGTCTGTGGGCTTACTATATATATATATCTCTGAAAATCGTAATTGAGAGTAAATATTGATAAAGATATTAAGTTGTTGGTAATTTTCCTGCTTTTTGGAGCATTGATTTGAATATACAGTATGGTCACAATATAATATGTGCCTATTTATTTGTTGAAGTAATAGAAGTACAATTGCAATATTTATTTGCAACAGAAACATTAATATTTAAAGCCATTGTTTGCCTCTGTCTCCTGCTGATAACTGTTTTCCTTAAAAGCACTACAAAAGACATTCTGAACAGATGGTGGCTGGTTTTCTCTATCCTGCATCCCTTCACAACTGCCACTGAGCCTCACCATTCATTAATCTTCCATAGACTTCCAGTAGCACAGCAACTAAATTACACACATGCACACACTGAGGCCAGCATTTCTGTCAGGCTTAAAATTAAACTGAAGAGCACTGTGCCAAGTCTTTTAACCAAACTTCACTATAAAACAGTTTGAAAAATAAACATTTAACTTGGAGGCTGACCCAGGAATATCCAATCTTCAATAGGAAATTCTGGCCAGTCATTCCATCTTAGACATTCTCTACCGTGTGTATCGGAGATTTTAGAGTGGAATTAAATCCTTAAAACATCTGGTCTGAATTCACCTGGACTTGTAACTGTCTTAAAAATGAGCTATTTCTTTGATCTTTGAAATAAGAAAAAAAAATTACAAACGACATTTTCATCCAAGTTATCAGTTGCTGATAAGAGCAAATAAAATAATACTACATATTTTTAAATTAGTCCAGACTACATATTTTGTAACAAATGAAGTGGGCTTATCAAATGTTCAAAACACTCTCTATTTCCTTATAAAGATAAATAATGTATACTTCCCAAGCACTGTTGTTTGGGGTAATTTTTTAAAAAGGTCTATTTATTTTGAGAGAGAGAAAGAGAGAGCGAGAGAGAGCGCTTATGTGGGGGAGGGGCACACAGAGAGAGGGAGACACAGAATCCTACACTAATAGTGCAGAGCCTGATGCGGGACTCCAGCTCATGAACTGCAAGGCTGTGACCTGAGCTGAAATCAAGAGTCGGTCCCTTAACCGACTGAGCCACCCAAGTGCCCCTTGGGTAATTTTCTTAAAAATACAATTTATTGTCAAGTTGGCTACCATACGGCATATACGGTGTGCTCTTGGTTTGGGGGGTAGATTCCCATGATTCATCGCTTACATACAACACCCAATGCTCATCCCAACAAGTGCCCTCCTCGATGCCCATCACATTCTCCCCTCCTCCCCCCATCAACCCTCAGTTTGTTCTCTGTATTTAAGTGTCTCTTATGGTTTGCTTCCTCCCTCTCTGTAACTATTATTTTCCCCTTCCCCTAACCCTAACCCTTGGGTAATTTTTTTAAAAATTTATGTAGTTTCAAATTTAGAGACAAGTTGTAAAGAGTAGTACAGAGTTTCTGCTCTTTATTCAGATTCACTTAAATGTTTACATTTTACTCCAATTGCCTTATTATTTCTTTGTATTTTTTAATATATGTGTTTTAATTTTTGATACTATTTGATTGCAATTTTGTTCCATAAGTTGGAACCGTGGTGTCCTATATCCCTAAGTTCTCCCGCATATATTTTCTAAGACCAAGGAAATTTTTTTACTTGACCATAATCATCAAAATTAGGAAATATAACATTAATACAATGCTTTGTCTAACTTTTACTCCACATTACATATTATGTCCTCAGTTTGTGAAAATGATGTCCTTTAGAAGTGTATTTTTCTGCTGATTTAAGATCAGATTCAGCATCTCACATTGCATTTATTGTCATGTGTCTGGTTTCGTTCACTCTGGAAGAGTTTCTCAGTTGTTCAACATTCATGACCTTGACACTCTTAAAGATTACAGGCAGTTATGTCACAGAATATCCCCCAATTTGGGTTTGTGTAATATCTCGTCATTCGGGTTATGAATTTGGGGGCAAGAATACCACATAAGTGACAAAGTGTCCTGAGTGTATCACATCCATGGACACATGGTGGTGATTTTTCCTATTAGTGATGATGTTAATAACTTTGATCACTTGGTTAAGGTTGTGTCCACCAATTTTCTTTGTTGAAATGTTAAGTTTTTTTTTTCTTTTTGTGATTAATTCCAGGCACCTTTTGAAACATATTTAAAATGTCATTGAAAAGAGTGAGCAAATTGCCATCATGTTTAAAAAACACCAACCTTTGATAATGATGTCCAGGGTACAGGCATTTTATTTACAAAAAGTATGCTCAACCATGCTAAAATATAAAAATCAAATACTATATATGTCAAAATTTTTTTTTGACTGTGAGCTTGTTTTAAAGTCAAATGACTTGAATTATGAAAGGGTATCAATAGTTTGAAATTAAATAAAACTTTCATATCATCTTATATTTTGGGACCACTTCTAAAAAACCATAATGCTTTTGACTTAAGGAAAAAAAAAAAAAACAAGCCCTTAAATAAACAAATCTGTTGTCTTCTTAGAAAATAGAGTTGAAATATGAATCAGAGAAATTTTAACTATTTTAATTGTTAGGATCACACACAAATTTGAGATTTTAATTTAGAGCCAAAGTTATCTTTTCATTGCACCAGCTTTTGAAGAAAATTAGCATTAAGTATAATCTCATAATTATGGAGATTTCTACACTAGAGCTAAAAAGCTCAGGATATTATGTGTTGACATTCCTCCACTGCTCTTTATATACTTTGTTCAGTACATATTAACTGTAAATCTGTTGTTAAAATCATGTTAAATAGTTGTCTTATCAGGCATATGGCTTTAAATATTCAAAATATTATATTCTTCACATTAATCTAAGCATTATTTTCCTGTAGGAATGGATTTCATGGTTCTTAATAGAAAGGAGCAGGTAAATTAACATTTATTAAGTATCTATTTAGCATCAGTCTCTGCGTTAAAGGCTTTGTATGTTACAAATATGTTTAAAGGTTACTTGTGGGAAATCATGAATACATTTGAAACTAAAGCAATAGGTGTGTTAGCTTCCACATAAGTTATTTTCTAAGCTGATTTTACTCTGTATGGTTATATGTTAGACAACTAGTGGGGGAAGCTCAAAAAAATCTACTAAGATAAGGAAGAGAATAGGTTGCTTTTAAGGAAAAAATAATTTTAAATCAGAGAGGAAGTGGTTATGAGTACAGCACAATATCTGCCCAGATATCAGACAGAGTCATGGCTATGTTTCAGGTAAGGATGCTCAGAAAAGGATGGATGAAAACGGAAAGAGCTATTTCACAGAAACCTTTTAGACACTGAGGATGTTAAGTACCTCAGCAGCCCTTATAGCAGCAAAAAGTGAAAATGAGGACATTTGCACAGGCTTGAACATTTTGGAAATGGGTTGTGGACAGCCAAGGAACAGATAATCATTAGCACTCTGGTGGTACCTTGAGAAAAAATGCCTCAACAGAATTCTTCAGTGCTCTCTGCAATGGTTAGCTCCATTCACTTAGTCCATAAAGATATTAGGGACACAATCACATGGCAGGCACTACTCTAGGCCCTGAAGTTACAGCATTGAAAACAACCTCTAAGAAGAGATAGTACGTTTTGATTATTTATTGCAAAGTTCAGAGTAGAACAACACTAAAGGCTGATTGTGCATTTATTGGATAAATAGCATGTGAACATGGTTTAATAACCCATGTGTCTGGCAGTAAGCTGATGGAGTAGGGAGCCGGCATTATCAAATATAAATTGTAAAAATCCATAACCTAAAATTATTTGAGATTTACTGAATGCACATATATATACACATCAATAGATACTGATTTTAAAAAAGGGTAGGCCATGTTTTGTACATACTCAATTGGCAAAAATGCCATCCCTAAAATTTACAAACTAAAGATAAAAAAGCAAAAACTATAAATTGATCTTTCTATGGGATTTCCAACTTCATACTAAATGGCTCTATCTTGAGGCAAAGAACGCACATTCAACAGCAATATCATGTAATAGTTTAGAGTGTCACTCAGTGTATTAGGTTCCTATTGCTGCTGTAACAAACTGCCACAAACTTAGTGGCTCAAACTAATGCAAATTTATGATCTTATAGTTCTGGAATGGATCTCACTGGGCTAAAATCAAGGTATTGGCAAGGTTGTGTTCCTTTCTGGAAGCTCTAGGGACAATTCAATTTCTTTTCCAGCTTCTAGACCTGTGGTATTCTTTGTATTCTTTGACATGTGGTTCCCTTTCATCTTCAAAGTTGGCAATGGCCTGTTGAGTCTTTCTCTCACTGCATCACTTGGACCCTCTACTACCTCCCCTTTCACTTTTAAGAACCCTGTGATTACACTGGCCACACAGGATAATCACCCTCTCTCAAGATCTGGTGATTCGCAATCTTAATTGTACCTGCTCTTTTATTCCTTTTGCCATGAAACAAGTTCTGGGGATTAGGATGTGAACATCTTTGGATTGGAGTAGGGAACCATTGCTCCGCCTATCACACATACTTTGCTTAGTTGGAACAGAGAGACTTCTGATTCATTCTGAGACACTCAGAATGAAAGCTTCATTCTGCCACTTAAAAAAAAAACAAATTATCTCCTCTTTTGTTGTTTTCTAAATTGATTACTTACATATCAATATTATAAAATTTTACAGTGTCTGTAGAGTTCCTTTCAGGATTCCCAGATTTTATTTTCCTTTGGAACAGAATTATGTTCAAATAAAGTAGAACCCTATGGAAAATTTTGCTTATCCCAACAAAAAATATCACAATTATGCATTAATAAATCCTGAGTCAATTGCAGGTTAATAGATGATATACAAATGTCATTCAAGCTGCTATATAACAGAATACCTTAGTTGGGAGAGCTTACTTTTCACTAATCTGGAGGCTGGGAAGTCAAAGCAAGGTGCCAGCAGATTCAGTATGTGATGAGGGTCCACTTCTGTTTCATAGACAGTCATAATTTTGCGGTGTCCTCACATGAAATAAAGTGTGTGGGTGCTCATGGGGTCTCTTTTATAAAAGCATGAATCCCATTCATGAGGGCTCCTCCTCATGAGCTAATCACCTCCCAAAGGACACACATCCAAATACTAACATTTTGGGAATTAGGTTTCTACACATGAATATGGTGGGTAGGGAGAGAGGGAGGAGTACATTCCGTCTAAAGCAGCAAAGCATATTAAATATTTTCCTAAAACTGGAATGTTTCTATATTTATAACTAAGATGTTAAGTTGGATATTGCACAAAATATTAACCCCAAATATTGTAGTAAGTCCACAGTATATCCCATTATTTATTCAAATTCTTAGAAGCTGGGAGATGGGGCAAGGGAAATTGTCTATGATCTCTTGGTTACTGTGGTTCCTGCCTTGAGTTTCAACTAAAGAAGTGTAGTTTGAAAGTTTCATTCTGTATTTTATATATGTAATAAATATAAATATAAATATATATATAATTATTCTGTATTATTCATATGCACACATATACATATATACTTTACTGAAGATTGAGCAGGGAAGAATAACTAACATTAATATATATAATCTATCAGAACTCTTGGTTTATAGCATGTGTTTGATAACTACCCTTACAATGTATTAAAAATCTAAAAGATCATTACATTGATAAAGTAATGTGATTTTCAGTTGATCAGAAGATAGTATGCTACAATGATTGCCTTTGGAGAAAGACAGATCCGGTCTGACTTCCAAGCTCTGATTTTTACAGGTCCACAAATGGCTGCGGCCCTTCCCATCCATAGTGTCCAACTGCCTTTTGGGAAACTCAGGCCCTGCTCAGGATTTGTCCTTTGGTAGGTAGTTCTTGACAGCTGTAATGCATATATCCATGGCCCAATTGCCAATTAAATGACCCATATTGAGTGGTACAGCAGGCTGGCCTATGAGAATCATGGGCCACCGGAGCGTCTACCCCGACAGGTTCTGACTGATTGGAGTGATCTGCAGTAAGTTTTCCTCATGTGTAAAATGGGAATACCTAGGTTGTATGGGTTTTCTGAGGAATAAATCAAATGGCTCGTGAAAAATGACTAGCAAATGCATAATTCCTGCTCTAAAGTCTATCTCTTCTTTGTCAAAAGGTTGTGGGCACTGTTTTTTGTTCTTGCTCCCGAATAACCCGATAATACTGTTTTTCTTGTTGCAAACCATTCAACTCTGAACCCAATGTTTTATTCATCATTCTTGAAAAATACTTGAAATAATTTAAATTTTGCTGTTATCTATAAAGAGAGCAGTTGCAAATAGTATAAATAGTAGTTGTAAATAGTCTAAAATCATACAAACCTTTGGAGCCAGAAGGCAGATAGACTTGCTTTTTTTTAATGTTTATTTATTTATTTTTGAGAGAGAGAGAGTACGTGAGCAGGGAAGGGGCAGAGAGAGAAGGAGAGAATCCCAGGCAGGCTCCATGCTGTCAGCTCAGAGCTGAGTTGGGGTTTGATCTCATGAACCAGGAGATCATGACCTGAGCCAAAATAAAGAGCCTGCCACTTAACCGACTGTGCCATCCAGGAGCCCCCACAGAGAGACTATTCATTGGGAACACTACTGTTATTGTTATTTATTTATTTTTTTATACACACCTACTGTGAAACTCGTGATTTGCCTACCCTGCCAACAGTTTCTGCTTACCTGACTAATGAAATTCCAAGAATCTCACAGATAAAGGCTGGGTCCAGATGGTTCAAAAGAATTCTTATGACAAATAGGCCTTTGGGATCCACAAACAGGACAATACACTCCCTAAAGTTATGAGATTCCTTGGGGGTTGTTCTTGACAGCTGCAATGCATGCATGCATAGGCTAAATACGAATTGAATGACCCATATTGAGTGGTACAGAAAGACTGAGAGAAAGATCACACCCACTGAGCTCTTTTGGCATCTTATATAGTAAAATATCTTTAATCTTACAAAATGCATTAGAATGTACCTAATAATATAACATAACTTTCAATGAAATTTTTTACCACAGTAAAGCGGGAATGATTCCTTTACCGTGACAAAATGGACTGGTCTAAAATAGTGATACTTTTTTATTTAAAATGATCTATCTGTTTATTATCATAAGTTTGACTCTTTGGGTCAATGACCTTCTTAGCATTATGAGTAATGAATTACATTGTTCATGTGTATGTTTATGATACAACAACACTTTGTATAGTTCTCTCAGTTTTTAAGCAGCTAAACTACAAGGCTAATTTTTAAGTGCTATTTTGAATATAATTTTAGAACCTTATTTTTAGTTTGTCAAGTTAACTACTAAAATTACAGTATTTTAGTATGTAGGCAGTTCAATGATAAAGACAGAAAGCACTGAAATTATACTTATCAATTCTAATTTAACAGCTACTGGTGTATTGTAGATGCAGGTACCCTATCAAGGAGAGTCTCAGTTTATTGGAAGAAATGTAACAGTGGAGTTTACAGATTTAGGAAAGCTTAGATTGAGAATGTTGCAGAAAGAAGTAGCGGACACTTCTGCATGCTTGGATCTACTTTATGCATTTCATATGCTACCCTGCTTTAGGAACGACTTAATTGTTCTATCACCCAGAAAGTCATGGGTATTATTTAAAAGAATCATACAATATGACCAGAAGAAAAAAGAATATAAATGAAATGTTACCTCACATAGAGCATATTGATATTACTATTCCTAGTCAAAATATACACATATATATAAAGGGATAGGCAGAAAGGCGGCATGACTAAAACACATGCAGTAACTTCTTAACCTTTAAGATCTAGTTTCGGTATTCAATTGAGTGTTAGAAGAAAAAACCATAGGCTACAAACTTCAAGAAATTGAAAATCACATATTATAAAATTATACTGAAACCAAATGCCATTACCTATTTGACCAGAAATTAAAAGCAAGAGGCTAATTGTAAACAAGACTAAAATCTGTTTAATTGTGGAAAAACGAAGAAAATTTAAAAGGCAAGTCAGGAATGCTCACCACACTGATCACACTCCAGGAGCCCAATGATTATCGCCATCAAGGCATTTTCAAACAGTGCACAGTAATGGAAAACATTGCAGGCAAGTGACAAACTGAGATCAAGCCTGTAAACAAATAGAAATACAACTTGAAGAAAAATGTGTTAGCAAAGGTTTTAATTATTCAAAAACCCTTAGAGGTGGTTAATCAAACCTAGAAAATATTACATTGTAAAGCACTAGCTGGAAAAATAAATAGAATAATTGGGAACTTATTATAGAACTTTTTGTCTATACCATCAACGTTAATGAAAATAATTACACTTTACTTAAGTAAATTTGCTTTGTAATATATTTACTTCTTAGCAATTGCTAAAAGAGGTGACTCGTTACATAGGGTTGCAAATTTAAATGAAACCTTCGAGGGGCTCCTGGGTGGCTTAGTTGGTTAAGGGTCTGATTTTGGTTCAGGTCATGATCTCAAGGTTTGTGAATTCGAGCCCTGTGTCAGGGTGTATGCTGACAGCTCAGAGCGTGGAGCCTGCTTTGGATTCTGTGTCTCCTTCTCTTTCTGTCCCTCACCCTCTATTGTTCTCTCTCTCTCAAAAATAAATAACATTAAAAGTTGTTTTAAATAAAAAAATAAATGAAACCTTCAAGTTTAAGATTGGAAAACAGCATGATGTGGGTTAAAATGCAAATGTGAATCTATATTAATATATAATTTGGAATGCAAATAAATAGAATTCTTTTAGCTTTAAATATAAAGAAGTATTTTAAGCTCAGAACTGAGATAATAAAATCTCATATGTGTGAGAAAGGGAGAAAGTTATTGCCCTCCTCCATCAATTTCTTTCATGCCTGTAGATCTTTTTAGAGAAATTTTTGTCTTTCTTGGAAATGAGCCAAATATATTTTGGAGAAGCAGTGTGGTGACTGATGTTGAAAAGTTATGCCCATCTTTCTTTCCCTTTTCACTTGTTTGCTATTTCCTTAATAAACCACTGTGTCCTGATTTTAAAAGATGGTTGGTATATAATGTTTTATTTAATATAGTACTGGAAGTCCCAGCCACAGAAGTTAGTGAACATAAAGAAATAAAGGGCATCCAATTGGTAAGGAAGAAGTAAAACTTTCATTATATGCAGATGACATGATACTAAATATAGAAAACCCTACAGACTCCACCAAACAACTACTAGAACTGATAAATGAATTCGGTAAAATCGCAGGATACAAAATCAATCTGTTGCATCCTTATACGCTAATAATGAAGCAGCAGAAAGTGAAATTAAGAAGACAATACCACTTGCAATTGCACCAAAAACAATAAAATATCTAGGAATAAATATAACCAAGGAGGTGAAAGACGCATTCTCTGAAAACTATAAAACACCAATAAGGGGCATCTGGGTGGCTCAGTTGGTGAGCGTCCAACTCTTGATTTTGGCTCAGGTTATGATCTCACAGTTTGTGGATTCAAGCCCCATGTTGGTTTCTGCCCCGACAGTGAGGAGCCTACTTGGGATTCTCTCTCTCCCTCTCTCTGTCCGTCTCCCACTTGTGTGTGCACATGCTCTCTCTCTCTCAAAATACATAAGTAAACTAAAAAAATAGAAAGAAAATACTGATGAAAGAAATTTAAGATGACTCAAAGAAATGGAAAGACCGTCCATGCTCATGAGTTATATGAACAAATACTGTCAAAATGTCTATACTACCCAAAGCAATCTACACAATGCAATTCTTATCAAAATACCAACCACATTTTTTTTTTTACAGAACTAGAACAAACAATCCTAAAATGGGTATGGAACCACAAAGACCCTAAGTAGCCAAAGAAATCTTGAAAAAGAAAAACAAAACTGGAGGTATCAATATTCCAGATTTCAAGTTATACTACAAACTGGTAGTAATTAAAACAGTATGGTACTGGCATAAAAATAGATAGATCAATGGGACAGAAGAAAAACTCAGAAATCAAGCCACAATTAAATGGTAAATTAGTCTTTAACAAATTAGGAATGAATATACAATGGGAAAATGATAGTCTCTTCAACAAGTGGTGTTGGGAAAACTGGACAGCAATATGCAAAATAATGAAAATGGACGATTTCTTTCACCATAACAACAACAAAAAAAAAACTCAAAGTAGATTAAAGACCTGAAAGTAAGACCTGAAACCATAAAAATCCTTGAAGAAAGCACATGCAGTAATGTCTCTGACAGCAACCATAGCAACACTTTTCTAGATGTTTGTATTGAGGCAAGGGAAACAATAGCAAAAATAAACTATTGGGACTGCATCAAATAAAAAGCTTCTGCACAGTGAAGGAAACAATCAACAAAACTAAAAGGCAACATACTGGATGGAAAAAGATATTTGCAAATGACATTTCTGATAAAGGGTTAGTATCCAAAATATACAAAAAACTGATACAACTTGATACCCAAAAAAGGAAATAATCTAATTAAAAAATGGGCAGACGACATAAACGACATTTCTCCAAAGAAGACACACAGGGCCAACAGACACGTGAAAAGATGCTTAATATCACTCATTATCAGGGAAATGAAAATAAAAATTACAATGAGATATCACCTCACATCTATCAGAATGGCTAGAATAAAAAACACAAGAAATGTGATGATGAAGATGTGGAGAAAAAGGAAACCTCTTGCACTGTTGGTGGGAATATAAATTGGTACACCCACTGTGGAAAACAATACACAAGTTCTTCAAAAAATTAAAAATAGAACTATTCTATGATCTAGGAATCACACTACTGGGTATTTACTCCAAAAATATAAAAATAGCTAATTCAAAAGGATACATACACCCCTATGTTTATTGCAGCATTATTTACAATACCAATGTATGGGAGCAACCCAACTTTCCACTGATAGATGGATAAAGAGGTTGTATACACATACAATGTAATATTATCCAGCCATAAAAAAGAATGAAATCTTGTCATGTGCAACAACATAAAGGGTATAGTGCTAAGCAAAGCAAATCAGTCAGAGAAGACAAATATGATATGATCTCACTTACATGTGCACTTTAAGAAGCAAAACAAAGGAGAAAAATAGACAAACAAATGGAAATGCAGACTCTTAACGATAGAGAACAAATTGATGGTTACCAGAGGGGAGGTGGGTGGGGGAATGGGGGAAAGAAGGGATGGGGTTTAGAGTATACTTACCGTGATGAAAATAAAATAAAATAAAATAAAATGAAAACAAATAAAAACATAAAAAAGATGATTGTACTTACAACTTGAGGGAACTGGAAGGTTATAAGAGAAGGGATCTATCTAAATGTTAAAGCTCTAGTTTCTGTGCAAGAAAGGGATAGTAGAACATTGGTAAATGATTATTCAGTTACTCAGTCTGCTCAGGGAAACATTGATGCTGATGCTCAGGTCAACTGTGAAGAGTTTATACAAAATGAAAGCAAAAGTAAGGACATTGTATAGAATGTGTTAAATTTCTTGCACACAATAATTTGCCTCTTCTTTGTAACTTGTATGTAAAAAGTTTCCTCCACTGTCAACAAATATGCATGTGTAGTAATGAGGATTTCAGTCATCCATTTTGCTTCCCATATCTTTTTTTTAAATAATTTTCCTTCTTTTGTTTTAAATTATTTTTTTTTCATTTTAATGTTTATTTTTTTGAGACAGAGTGAGGACTAGTGAGGGAGGGGCAGAGAGAGAGGATGAGAGAGCAAATCCCAAGCAGGCTGCATGCTGTCAGTGCAGAGCCCAATGTAGGGCTCAGTCCCACAAACTGTGAGATCATGACCTGAGCCAAAATCAAGAGTCAGTGTTTAACTGACTGAACCACCCAGGTGCCCCTTTTTACATTTCTTTTAAGTTTATTTATTTATTTTGAGAGAGAGAACATGAGTGAGGGAGGGGAAGAGAGAGAAGGAGAGAGAGAGGGAGAGAGAGGGAGAGAGAAAAAGAGAGAGAGAGAGAGAGAGAGAGAGAATCCCCAGCAGGATCCACACTGTCAGTGCAGAGCCCCATGTGGTACTTGAACCCATGAACCGTGAGATCATGACCTGAGCTGAAACCAAGAGTCAGACACTTATCCAACTGAGCCACCCAGGGGCCCCTTTCTTCCTGTATCTCACTGTCATTGTCCTGAAACGTTATTCTAGAAAACTAAAAGTAACATGTTTCATGTGGCTTACTCTGGATATTTCTAAACGTTTCTGCATGTCTAAACTTTAATGGAGTTGGTCAAGTGAGGGAACATCGGGTTATGCCTTTTTCTTTTAATTAGTTTTACTTAGGAACTATCAGCATGTTGTTGAAGTGTGGGCTTGTAACTGGGTAGACTATGGACAGTAGACAATATGTACTTAAAAGTACACTGGCAAAATGGCTGTATTATACTGGTTTGCATGTAGGATGTTTTTGAACTGCTGATCTTATACTAGAAATATTTTCAATAAGCTACTTGCTTTTAAAACATTGTTGAGCCACTTAAAAAAATCTGATTGTGACACAATTTGCCTCAAATATGTTTCAAGTTCTACATTTGTTGTCCAACAAAAAAATATAATTTACAACTCCCCCCAATTTTTACTGTAGCAATATTTCTGGAATTTCTATTACATGCCTGACAATGTTGTAGACGTTAGAAACACTGAGAAGAACAAGGCAGATAGCAGCTCTGCCCTCATGAAGATTGTATTTCAAAGGGAAAGAAAACAATAGAAAGGAAATTAATAAATTGCTAAAAATATTTAAAGTGAAAATAAGTACTATGAAGACAAGTGAAGTAGGTTAAGTAATAAAGTAGGGTAACGTAAGAGACTCTGACATGCTAAAAATTGTCCAGTTTGGCCTAAACATAACTTTGGTTCTCATGACTGTTCTTCCTGTCCTTGATAATCCTGAATTGCCCAGTGAGTGTCTGCTACGCCACAAGAATATTTCCTTCCTCTTTGAGGACCATCTTTAGATAGTTGTTTCCCAAACATGTGAAATTTTAGCTGACCACACATGCTAAAGCTCTATGATAATCCTGTCCATCTTCCCCAAGTTAAACCCCCCCTTTGAAATTGTTCTCATTCTACAGAATTCTAAATAAAGAATTATGCCTAACAACACAACTAAAAAGTAAATAGATAAATTAAAACAGGATTCTAAAACTATTCAAATAATCCAACTGAAGTCAGAAAATGGGAAACAGGAACAAAAATTGGACAACAAATGTAGAACTTGAAACATATTTGAGGCAAATTGTGTCACAGATTTTTTAAGTGGCTCAACAATGTTTTAAAAGCAAGTTGCTTATTGAAAATATTTCTAGTATAAGATCAGCAGTTCAAAAACATCCTACATGCAAACCAGTATAATACAGCCATTGTGCAAGTGTACTTCTAAGTGTATATTGTCTACTGTTCACAGAGAAAAATGGCAGTAAAATGGTAGACCTAAAAACAACCTTATAAGAACCTGAATTTTGTGTTATCATGTGAACACTTCAAATAAAAGGCAAATATTACCAGAAACAAGGATACCCAACTGCATGCTGTACACAAGAGGCACTTCAATTTAAAAGTTACACTAAGTTGAAAATAACTGGATAGAATAAATATATATACACTTTGCAAAAATTAAGGTTAGAAATACTGTAGTGGGTATATTATCAGAAAATATATTTCAAGATAAAATTAAGGAATCTACTCCTGAAATCATTATTTCACTATATGCTAACTAATTTGGATGTAAATTTTAAAAACTAAACAATAAAAATAAAAATAAAAATAAATTATTACCAGAGATAAAAAGGAACATTTTATGAAAATAAAAGGATCAATTTATATGAGTGAGACTACAATTATGAATATATACGTGACTAAAAATAGAGCATGAAAACACATGAAGCAAAACCTCTTAAAATCTATAATTTCCCAATTACAACAGGATATTTTTAACACTCCTTTCTCAGCAACTGACAGAACAATTAGATAAAGAGTCAGTGAATACATAAATTATCTAAACCACACTATTAAGCACCATGTACTAACTGATATTTATGGAACACTGCTCAATAGCCAACAACTGCAAAATACAGATTATTTTCATGTTAATATGTGCACACAGTTCATTCACCAACAAAACTATATGCTGAACCTTAAAATAAGTTGCAGTATATTAAGAATGATTGGTATCATACAGAGTATATTCTCTGACTGAAATGAAACTAAATTAGAAACCAAGTCAACAAGATACATAAAAACCCCACTCCAAAATTTTTTTGAAAAGTAAACAACACACCTCTAAATCATGCATAAGTTAAAAAAGAAATCATAGGTAAAATAAAAAATAAAAATTAAATTATAATAAATACAAGATATATCAAAATTAGAGAGCTGCAGCCAGAACAGTACCCAGAGGGAAATTTATAGCTTGAAGTGACAATATTAAAAACAAACAAGCAAAAAGATACAGAACACCTCAGCTCAATAATCTAACACTACCTTAAGCTAAAAACAAACAAACTAGAGTAGAAGTAAAGTAAGTAAACAAAATTAAAATATTTAAAAGCAGAATTCAGCAGAATATGAGAGATACAGAGAAAATTAAGAATGCCAAAAACTGGATCTTTAAGAAGATTAAAAACTTGATCAACTCCTGACTTGATTGATTAAAAATTAAAAAAAAATTAAAAAAAACAATATGAATATTAAAAGAGGAGTTACTACCACAGATTTTAAAACATGAAAATGATAACACAATAGTGTTAACACTTAGCCATTTCACTACTAGGTATTTACTGAAGATAATTAAAAATGTATGTTCACACAATTATTTTACATAAGTTTAATAAGTGCTTTAAGTAGCTCAAAACTGAAGAACGAATGCCTATCCACAGGTGTATCCCTACAATAAAATACTACTTAGCAATACACACAATGAATAGCAATGTACAGAAAAACATAGGTAAATCTTAATATTATTACGTCAAGTGAAAGAAGATAGACACAAAGAGTATTGCTCATACTATATAAGTCCATTAATGTAAAATTCTGTGAAAGACTAAGTAATCTAGAGTGACTAATAGCTTACTAATGGTTTCTTTGGGCCAGGAGTGCAGAGAGGAATGAATTACAAAGGAGCACAAGAAAACCTTTGAAGGTGATGAAAATATTCGTATCTTGACTATGGCAGTGGTTTGATGATTGTATACATGTGTATTCATAAAATTGTATACTTTAAATGGATATTTTTATATGTAATTTTTACCAAAATAAAATTAATAAAAGATGTAAGTTAGATGAATATAAATACAGTAAAACCTTGCATTGTGAGTAATTTGTTTTGCAAGTGTTCCACAAGACAAGCAAACATTTCTAATAAATTTTAACTGATAAATGAGCGATGTCTTGCAATATAAGTAGTAGGTAACACTGAATGTCGCATGATCACAACTGAGCCAATGGTTCTCTCTCTCTCTTTCTCTCTCTGCGGGATTGTGGATGATCATCTCCCATGCTCAAATGCTCAGTCTCAGGCTACGGTGTTTGGCAGAAATCAGTGATTTTTCCGAACATTGGAAGGTGCCCACAACTGGCACCAGTGTATTTTTTGTCACTTCAAAGAACCTATGGACAGTCCTTTCCTTCATTCTAGGCCCCTTGCTTCATTCTAGGTCAGGCTCCAAGCACTTAGAGACCCTTTCCTCTGCTCCCTTATTGCCAGTTACATTCAATAGAGTATATGACAAGGGTTTATGAATACTGTACTGTAGTGAACATCTGTGTAATGTATACAATGGCCCCACGCTGGAAATGGTTGAAAATAAAGGCTGTAAGAAGGAAATGATTATGGTAGAAGTTAAAAAGAAAATCATTGAGAAGTATGAATGAGGTATGCGAGTGGCTTAAATTGCAAGATTTCATGATAAGTCTATATCTACAACTCATCTGCAGTGGAAAGAAAAGGTGGAGGAAACCCTCACTTCAAATGAGATTAGGGAGATGTGTCAAATGTGGGAAACAGTGCAAAATTTTGTAGAAAAGCACCACCCAAATAAGACTATAGCAGTGCAAGTGATGAATCTGTTTAACGACAATGCAATGTCACATTTCAGCGAAATCCTCAAAAGGAGGAAACAGCAAGTCATTGGATAGGTTCCTTGTTAAAGTTTCACGGAAAGAAGAAAATTCCATTGAGCCAATAGATAACAATTCCATCAGTGATAGTGAGAGTCATCCTACACAATAACCCTCCTCTCTCTTGTCTCTCTCACACCAGCTGTGAAGGTATTCAAAGGTACGTGCAGGTTAATTTTTCTTTACATTTTATATTTTCTTTATCTTTGTATATTACACTATTGTAATCATTCCTCTATGAATATTTTTAGGTTGTGGGATGAATCATCTGAGTTTCTACTATTTCTTATGGAAATTCACTGTGACATACAAGTGCTTTGGATTACAAGCATGTTTCTGGAATGAATTATACTTGTAAACCAAAGTTTTACAGTAAACTTATCTAGGGTTATCATAGAACATATTTAAGAAGATTGCCTAGAGAATGCCTAGACTCTGCCAGAAGTACCATAAATTAAGAGTAATTAACCAGAGGCTATGCATCACTTGGGTCAGGGAAGAGCAGGTAAGATATCTTTAGAGATGATAAGTCTAAAAGTTGTTGGTCAGTGGTACCATTTGCTGACACCTGAGAACTCAATGTCTACTACCCTTCTTTTCCCTTAAGAGGCCCCCTTTAGTGTTGTGCTCCTAGAATTTGTTAACTTTAAAAATAAATGTCAGTTATCTTACGAAGGAAGGAAGGAAGGAAGGAAGGAAGGAAGGAAGGAAGGAAGGAAGGGAGGGAGGAAGGAAGGAAGGAAAGAAGAGAAATGTACAAGTCTGAGAGAGAAAAAGTCAGCTCAGCTCTGATAATGTCCATCATATGGGGAACCAATGCCAGTTCACAAGAGTAAAAGTGAAAAAAATCCTTTACTGCTTTATTTTTTGACACCTTTCCTGGATGACTCAGAAGCTCATGAATCCAGCAAATGTCTGGAGAAAAGGGGAGAGCCTGGCAGCTACTAAAGAGAAGAATCTGGCAGCACATCCTCTTCCACATGTATGCTTCTTACCTAAAAGAGGCATGTGGTCAGAGAGACTCATTATGTGAACAAAGCGTAAGGAATTTGGGCTATGAAGCCAGCTGAACATTCACAGGACTCCAATCCTGGCCACTGTCTGACTGAACTGTAGAAGAGGCTCTAAAGCACCAGGTGTGCGTCAAGTCATAGAACCATGAAAGTTGTTAATAAATTGTTTTAGATCTTTGTTTTCTTGTCTTAGAAGAAAAGAAGTTTGATAACTGGAACAGAATTTCTTACCAGGAAGAGGATTATTTCCATCATAACAACCTAAAATATGTAGCACTCTCTTTGGGACCTTGTCAAGAGCTTAGGCCTCAAGGTCCTCAAGAACGGTATTAGTTACAGATTGAAGGACAGTGAGGAAACTGTTATTGGAGTCTGGAAAAAAAAAAAGGAATGCATATGTTATGTGGTGGTATAAAACTGGTAAGCTCTGGAAAATAGAAATATAACTAATGAGTTAATGGAGCTGGTCAAGGAAATTTTCAATCAATGTGTTAAAAGAGCCAATGGATTTGTTTCAGCAGTATATGATAAAGTATGGTTAAGAGAGAGATAAACTAAAGAAAAAGCCTCTCAGTTCCCAGTCAACCCTAGAGGAAACATTTCCAAATCAAAAGTTAGCAGGTTCAAAATCAAAACTGTTCCTCATTCCTATCTTGTCCTGAAAAACAAACTTCAACTTAAGAAATGACATCAGCCTGCAAAACCCTTTGTTAATACCTCAAAAAATTTTATGGCAACGCCTAAAGATTTGCAAAGTGAGACAAAACAATGTTGAAGAACCTCAAGGACATCGTCCCGCAAAACCCTAATTCTTAGCCCAACGTAAGGAAAGATCTGTCTTCAAAAAAGATTTCTAGGTATGGCTCCTGTCTAAGTGAGTAGATTAAAATGTAATACACAAGAGACCCAAGAAATGTTTAAGGAATGCAACTGGCTTGGTCTGAAAGTGACAGAGACAGTTTAACAATAACAGAGGTCCTTTAGGTCCTAGAACTTCTATAACCAGAAAATAGGATAAGAAAGCTACTCAACAGCAAACATGGTTACATTTTTATTGAAAAGGAATAAGACTCAGAAGGTGGAGCCAAGAGCCCAGCAGGTGTATCAAAGAGCCACAGAGAACCATTTCGAGGAAACAAGGCTATGCCTTAATCAAGAAACCAGTGACACGGACATGGCAGGATTTCAGAAATGTTATGGACTAGTTAACAGCTGTGTGATCCTGTTGTTCTCCTTTTTGAATGGAAAGGTCTATTGAAGTTGTCTTACAGAAATCTTAAAATTGCATGATTCATGTAAAAAGCAAATAACTTAATTTCTCAGTTTTCAGGTTATGACGAGTCATTATCCAAGGACTTACACCTGAGGAACTACACCAGACGTGTTTAACCCACACTTAGATCTATTTAGAGTATAAGTTTCCAGACTAGAATCTGAAGACATAATGGGTTGAGACTGGGGTATCATGAAAAGCTGAGTGCATTCTGAAAGTAGAAAGAATGTAAATAATCTGTGGACTCCAGGAAGTAGTTACAAATTCTTAACCATCTTAACCATTAAGAGGAAAACTATGGGCTGGGCTTATTTATGTTTAAGCCAATAGAACATGGTAAAGGTAATGAGGTGTCCATCCCTGGCTTATGTTTTTAAAAGGATAACTTCTGCTCCTCCCTCTTGGCAGACAACTACCACAATGAACTACATTGAGATCTCTATATTCAGAAGACCAACTAGCCACATGGAAACAGACAGGTTACGAGCAACACCCTGAGCTATCAGACATGTGAATGGAGGTTTCCTGGAACTTCCATCCAAGACACTAAAATTAAGAACTGAGGCCCTGGATGAATATTCCTAACCATTTGAATCACCCAGTTAGTCTCTAGGCATGGAAATGAGACAGAAAAAAACCTCATGTGCCTTTTCTGAATTCTGGACAAAAGTAATTTGTTTTCCTGTTAGGGAAAGAGTACATTTCTCCAAATGTCTAGCAGGCAAGAGAAAGCCAGTTCTATGTGAAAGTTATGGTATGACAGTGGGCAGATAGATCTCAGGACATAGGCAATAAAGATACATTTTGATTGGACTTTGGTCACCAAAGTCCAAGATGAACTTGATCTACAGAGATAAACCCTTGAAAATGTTTCAAGACCAAGTATTAATAAGAATATGTCAGGAAGACCCCAGTTGGACAAGTGAGAGGTGAAAAGTTATGAGGAGGCATGCACCTGAAGGAAATTGGCGATGTCACTCAACAGAACATTTTTCCATATCAGAATTTATTCATAACGTATCTTGTATCTTGCTTTCATGTTTTTAATTTCAAATAAAAAATTTGCAAACATTTAGTTTGATGATGGTAGCCAAAATGTACTATATCTATTTCTTGAAGGAAAGAAAAGGAAATCGCAGTCATATTTCTTCTAATTCTAATATTTTAGATTTTTAATGTAGGCAAAGTTTTCATTTTAAAATGATCCTTTCTAATTGCCACATTAGAGACAAAAAACTTTAAAAGCTTGGTTTAAGAGTCATTATGTCTAGCTCCAGTAGTCCACTTAATCATCACAACATGGTTAGATATCCTTTTTCACATTACAATTGCTCCTAAGCATTGGTAGTTTTTCATTCATTGATGATGGAAAGACATCACACTCATTTCTAGCATGTGAGTTTTCATGGAATTGTTAGCACTACATGTATTTTAATTAGGCATGTTTTCTCATGGGAAAACATGACAGAGAAATGCAAAATACTCACAAGAGTATATGGAGAATACACATGAAGGGTACAATATATAAATACAAAAAAGGGTTACAAGGGAGCAAAGGGATTTCTTAGTAATTGGTTTTCTAATAATCATAGAGGGAATTCTAGAGAAAAATGTATGAATTGCGTAATGAAGAAATGAATAGGCATGCTTTTCTAGGAATAGAGGCCATTAAATTCTGGAAAATAACCATAGCTATTCAGTACTGTTGGTGGAATTTCAGATAAATGTTTGCCTCTCTGGATAAATGGTTTGCAGTGTAATAGGAGTTGATGGAGTTTGTTGTTGTTGTTGTGTTGAAATCATACTTTCTTCCAGCCAAAGTTCTCCTATTTCCTGAAATCACTCAAAACATAGTATCATATGCAAAAATTGTCAAAATCTCTCTTTATTAAAAATAAATTGCTACATAATTTAAAAATAAAATCACTATATCTTATTAACATCAAGTTAGGTGAAGATTACAATCAACTGGGGGAGAATGCATTCACATTTCTGCTCATACTTTCTACTTGCTTTTTCAAATACCCCTTCTACTTGAGTTAATTACAACATAGTTTGTCCTAGTCTCTGTCTTACCAGATGGAGATCACATGTACTGTATTTAATATTTTTCCTTAAAAATTCTGTTTTTTCTTTACTGAATTATTATCCCTCCTTATATCTTACAGGTAAGATTTAGTTATCTTTTAGATAATTAAATTAGAATTTAAATGATTATTAGTGTTTTAATAAATAAATTGGTTAACACAACTTTTTTTAAATTTTTTATGATGCATATCTAAATTTAATTCAGATAAAAGATCCTTATAACATTCAATTTTATAAAAAATTATAACAAACAGATTTCTACATTGAGGCTCTTGACTTCATTTATTACTATGTCATGTGTTGTTTTATACCTTCATTAATTAATCATAGTATACAATACCTATAATTTATATTATTGGAGAACAGAACAAAGTATCAGCAAATTCAAAGATATATACCACTCTTAAAAATTTTGAACATTCCTAAGCCTTTATTTGCTATCTATAAATATATCTGATTGTATAGTTTAGGCTGTTTTTCAGGAAATGACTGTTCAGATAATGAACAATCATTTTTCTAATTGTCTCAAGAAGAGAAGCTTCCCATACTCTATGGTCTTTATTCCTCTAACGAATAGTGTATAAATAGAGTGAGGAAATTCTATCAAGTAGGCTAGAATAAGCTACAGAGATCCCATTATTTCTTAATTACAGTCCCTCTGAAAAGTACAATGGAATGAGAAAGCCAGGGAAGAAAAATTAGAGCCGACATCATTTTTACATGGACTTCCTTCTCTCAGAAAAATGTAGCATCTGAGAATGATTTTAAGCCACAGAAGATCAGAAAACTGGGCTATTTAAGTTGTCCTTCCAGTTTGTAGAGAAGAGTGTACTATTTGGGGGATTCAGGTTAATAATGACAATGAAAATTTGTGTTAACCTTAAATAAGGAAATTAACTTGCATTCTTTGTGCAAAAACTTCAGCAATTTACAAATATGTATTATGAAAGGAGATGCTGTCTAAATACATTATTTTCTTACATATTTATATGATATTTTCTCCTACAACCTTACAATTGATCTCCAACCCTATTCAGTAGCAACAATCTCCACAAAGAATTCCACGAAGGTAGACTGGACTTATTTCTTCCCATGACAAACCACTTAAAAGGAATACATCTATATTTAAGAGTTATTTTCTATGTGAAGTAAATGCATATCTTCCTTTGCCTTCTACATATTTCTTCTACCTCCTGAAATCACAGCAAGTTTTAAGGCTTCTTCCATATTGTATATGTTTCAATATTGAAGACAACTATGATACCTGTTGTTTTCTAGGTGTAACATAGTCAATTCCTTTCACCACTCCCCAAGTGATATATATTTTGGTTACCTATACCATTCATAAATAAATGTATAGTCAATAAATACTTGTTGCACAAAACAGAGAATGAACACCTATTCTGTGGGTTGGGGAGAAGGGAGAAAACAGGGAATCAGAAACACTACAAGTATTGCCAAACACCTTTAGCTTTGAAGAACACAGAACACAGATGTATACTCAGATCCTGCCCCTATACCATGCTGGCTTACCTCTCTATATAAACACAAGAAAGAATTTCAGGGGCACCTGGGTGGCTCAGTTGGTTGAGCATCCGACTTCAGCTCGGGTCATGATCTCACGGTCCGTGAGTTCAAGCCCCGCGTTGGGCTTTGTGTTGACAGCTCGGAGCCTGGAGCCTGTTTCAGATTCTGTGTCTCCCTCTCTTTCTCTCACCCTCCCCCGTTTATGCTTTGTCTCTGTCTCAAAAATAAACACTAAAAAAATTATAAAAAAAGAAAGAATTTCAAATACTGTTCATGTAAGAAGATAGGGAATGCGTTCATGAGGAGTCTATTGAAGCATAGCAGTGATATCTTTTCTTTGCCCTATGAAGCTATGTTATGTTTATAGTCATTTAGATTTTTCAAAAGTCTTTTTCATACACCATTTCATTCATAGTAGAAAGATTCTAGAGCATCAGCATTCGATTCAGTCTTATTTTTTTAAGTATACACAGGTATATATCTCTATAGCAGTATGCATATACTATATTAACAAAGAACGTATTCACTTTTTTTTTTTTAACAGCAGTGTGAATAATCATATGTATTGAGATCCAGATGGTAGTTTAGAGAATTATCTGTTACTGTATGTGATCTCATTTTTAGGCACTTTTTTAAAAGAAGGCATTGAAGCATGACACCCCCTTTTTCTGCCTTTGCTTTCTTTATGAGATATGTATGCAAAGAGTGCTTAACAGAGCAGTGGCTTGCTCACAGGGGAATAGGGAGTTTAATGAATCATACATACTTTATTTGAAAAATATCAATAACCATTCACTGGTCTATTCTTGCATAAACTGAATAAAAATCCTCATGTAAATGGTGCATAGCTTTTTTTATGAATCATGCTCTATTTTTTAGTACAATGCTAAATCATCTTAAAACGTGTAGTTTTACCTGCCAAGCCTAAGATAAATTTCCATCAGTGATTAAAGACTAGTTCCATTCCCTATAATCCCTGTCAATTATATGAATAGGCAGTAATGGAACACTTTATTTTCTTTGGTTATTAAAACACAAAATAGTAATGCAAATGCACTGTACAATGTCTCCTTACTAGATTGGCAGTGTAATTTATTTAATCAAATTCAGAAGTCAAAGACAGAGAAGTAGGAGTTAGTCTCTTAAAGCCTACACAGGACAAAATGTGTCCAGCTAAGAAATGCCCACAAAGGATCAGAATGCAAATTGTAAGTCATTCAGAGATCTCTCATCATAACAGTTGCACGTAATTTCTAGTGACTAACATTTCAATTTCATTTCTAAGGCTACAACTTTTTAATTTCTCCTTCAATATAGATCACTCACATTCATTCTGAAAAGAAAGTGGACCCTTAATCTATGGCTATAAAGGCAACATTCATTTCAAAAGTTTTAAGTCACAAAGAATAGAAATGAGTCAGATTTGAATTCATGGTAAAAATGAAGTAAAATGAATATAGCAGTATCATAAATAGAAGAAATGGAGCCCCTCCCTTTTGAATGGGGCTATGAGGAAGAAGTCAGTGAATCAGGCTTTGATAAAGAAGTATAATGTTGCTGGCATTATCTCCATGATACTCATGACCAGTGCTTTGAGTGAAAATTTAATAAAATTAACACTACTTTCTTGATTTATTTTTTTTTTCTTTTCTTCTTAATCTTCCCTTCAAGATTAAACTCATCAGCACTTGACAAAAACTGCAAATAACAGCCAGATGCAGGAGTTGGTTTTATCTTTTTATGCAAGTATGTGGTGCTAATTAGTGCAAATTGATTAAACTTTAATTGCCTGATCCATGGCTAATTAATATTTATAAGATGAATGAGCAGGAAAACCAGACATTTATTAAAACACTTTAATGATTTTTCATATGTTTTGACAAAGCAAAGCAAATAGATGTTATGAGTATGGATGTGCTAGACTAAGGGACTGTATCTGTTGCCTCCTACCTGTGAATGCCCTGAAAATGTACATTAACTTTTAAACACATAGGTTGTAAACTTATTTTTCTTTAGGTGTTTTTCAAATTATTTTCAAAGGTTGTTATTAGGTCAGCTCATCATATATGGCATCAAGTATTACAGTGATAAATATTACTAACCCATGTAAATTTTTATATTTTACTCTTAGTACATATTATGTAATAAAAATCCCCTAATGCAGTATAAAAATGTAGGCAATGAAATATATGTCAGTATTTCTGAGTTTTTAAAATTTTAATAATTTGCAAAAATAATTAGATATCAACTAGGAATATTGATTATTTGAATTTTTCAAATTAGATAGACCTGGCATGTTTCTACTTAATCATCCTGATGGCTAATGTCAAAATCCAGGATTTATTCCTAGCTTTGAAAACCTAATTTTACACAGCAATATTAACATATTAAATGTATATTATTTCAAAGTAGGATATAAATACTTATTTCTAAAATATTTTATTTCTATGTAGGACTCCTAAAAGAGCTTATATAATAATTTATAACAATAGAGGCTTATTCTACAGCCTAGATATTTTGGTTGTTATTTTGATAATATTTTGCAACTAATTCACACAACTCATGTTTTTAGTGAAAAGCTTTTTCCAAAGAAAAATATTTTGAAAAACTGATACAATTCTATATGTTCATTTACTATATCCTACATTTAAATTCTATGTTTAATTCTCTAGCACACCAAACCAGACAATAGTTCACATTTTCTTGCATATATATCTCTACACATTAAATAATTCTTATGAACTCAAATGTTTGGTAAAATGATATTTACTGTAGTCTTAGCAAAAACGATTCAATGATTTTCTAAGTTAAATAGTTTTAAAATACCAAGTATTTTTATATGTCATATCAATGACATAATTGTTACTTATTTTAAAATTAAGGTGTAATCAATTGTAATCTAAAAGTTAGCCCCCTCCTTGTTTTTAGTTCCCCTATCCTAAAGTATTGCAGATTGTTTTAAAGTTATATTCCCGATTATGATGGTATTTTGATGTATTAACTTGGCAAGTCTACATTACACAGTTCCTCAATTAAATTCTGTTCTAAGTGTTGCTGTGAAGGTATTTTGTGGATGTGGTTAAAGGTGATAATCAGCTGATTAGCAATAAATTATACTCATAATTGCAAAGGAGATTGTCATGTAATCTGGGTGGACCTTATGCAATCAGTTGAGTAGCTTAAAGAACAGAGTTTAGTCTTGCAGGCTGAAGAAATTCCAGCAACTTCAAGTCCTATCTGAGAATTCTAACCAGCCTTTCTTTCTTTTTTATATCCAAAAATTTCCAAAGTTACTTAATTTTTCCCCTATGTTCATCTGCTTCATTTAGTAAATTCCACATATGAGTGAAATAATGTGGTATTTGTCTTTCTCTGACTGACTTATTTCATGGAGCATAATATTCTCTAGCTCCACCCATGTTATTGCAAATAGCAAGATTTCATTCTTCTTTTCTGGCTGAGTAGTATTCCACTGGATATATACATACCACCTCTTCTTTTTCATTCATCGGTCGAGGGACATTTGGGCTCTTTCTGGATTTTGGCTATTGTTGATAATTCTGCAATATGTATCGGGGTGCATGTGTTCCTTTGAATCAGTATTTGTGTGTAATGTGGGTAAACATCTAGTAGTGCAATTGCTGGCCTGTAGGGTAGTTCTATATTTAACTTTCTGAAGAACATTCATACTGTTTTCCGGAGTGGCATTCCCACCAACAGTGTAAGAGAGTTCCCCTTTCTCTGCATCTTCGCCAACATCTGTTGTTTTCCTGTTGTTAATTTTAGCCATTCTGACAGGTGTGAGGTGATAATTTCATTGCAGGTTTTGTATTTCCCTGATGATGAGTGTTGTTGAGCTTGTCTTAGTGTGTCTGTGGGCCATATGGATGTCTTCTTTGGAAAAATGTCTATTCATATCTTCTCATTTCTTCACTGAATTATTTGTCTTTTGGGTGTTGAATTTGATAGGTTCTTTATAGATTTTGGATACAAACCCTTTACCAGATAAGTCAATTTCTGAACTTCTCCCATCCTTCCATTCCAAAGGTTGTCTTTTAGTTTTGTTGATTGTTTTCTTTACTGTGCAGAAACCTTGTATTTTGTTGAAGTCCCAATAGTTCATTCGCACTTTCATTTCCCTTGCCTCCAGAGATGTATCTAGTAAGAAATTGTTATGGTTGATGTCCATCAAGATGGAAAATACTGAAGATCAGGCAACTTTATAGGAAAAAGGTAAGTTTGCTTCTGAAAATTTTAAATTTGACCTGCCTAGAGATTTTTAGCCTGATATTTCTTAAAAATTTTTTTAATGATTATTTATTTTTGAGAGAGAGACAGATACAGAGACAGAGAGGACAGAAAGACAGACAGCAGGAGCAGGGGCAGGGCAGAGAAACAGAGAGACACAGAATCCGAAGCAGGCTCCAGGCTCTGACCTGTCAGCACAGAGTCTGATGCTGCGCTTGAACTCACGAGGCGTGAGATCATGACCAGAGCCGAAGTTGGACTCTCGACCAAGTGATCCACCCAGGTGACCCTCAACCAGATATTTCTAAAATAAAGTTCAGGAGCTCAAAAATAAGAGTTGTATTGGCACATAAACTTGAGGAACATAATGTTACAGATGGTAGCTTAAGATATGACCATGACTATGATTCCCGTGGGGTAAGTATGTGTTAGGAAAATAAACAGAAGAATTCAAGATACCAGACCAGGTAAGACAATTCTTTTTTATCTGTTCAATAATTCTTCTACTACTTAGCTAATGAATTCACTCCTTTATTTATTCAAACTAATATTTAACATCTAACACATGCTAAGCTATGTGCTACACACCAAGTATAAGAGAGGGAAAATTTGCACATTTGATGCACTCATGGAAATTTTTCCTACATACATGAAAAAAAATCAACCTCTGAATGAAGAAAATAGAAATTTTTTATTTGTGAGTATTGTGAAAGCAGAATATTACTGTGGCCAGTTTTGAAAAACATTAACTTTATAGGACTAACTTTCATTTCCTACTCTAAGAAGAAGTCGCCTTTTACAAAAGGGTTTAACTTCCCTCCTTATGCGATAACAGAAAACAATTTACACACACACACACACACACACACACACACACACACACACACTCTGATCCTCAAAGATCGTCTTAATTAAAGACATTACACTTGTAGCCTAGACTCAAAACTTTTTTTAAGTTTATTTATTTATTTTGAGAGACAGAGAGAACAACCATGAGCAGGGGAGGGGCAGAGAGAGAGAGAGAGAGAAAGAAAGAAAGAAAGAAAGAAAGAAAGAAAGAAAGAAAGAAAGA